>NW_028173821.1:12500-51267 GCF_963971535.1 Notolepis coatsorum | reverse complement strand
GGCCTGCTGTGGTACTAGTCTGTGTTAGTCAGCAGCAGCGCTGGGTAGAGAGGAGGCCTGCTGTGGTACTAGTCTGTGTTAGTCAGCAGCAGCACTGGGTAGAGAGGAGGCCTGCTGTGGTACTAGTCTGTGTTAGTCAGCAGCACTGGGTAGAGAGGAGGCCTGCTGTGGTACTAGTCTGTGTTAGTCAGCAGCAGCACTGGGTAGAGAGGAGGCCTGCTGTGGTACTAGTCTGTGTTAGTCAGCAGCAGCTGGGTAGAGAGGAGGCCTGCTGTGGTACTAGTCTGTGTTAGTCAGCAGCGCTGGGTAGAGAGGAGGCCTGCTGTGGTACTAGTCTGTGTTAGTCAGCAGCGCTGGGTAGAGAGGAGGCCTGCTGTGGTACTAGTCTGTGTTAGTCAGCAGCAGCACTGGGTAGAGAGGAGGCCTGCTGTGGTACTAGTCTGTGTTAGTCAGCAGCAGCGCTGGGTAGAGAGGAGGCCTGCTGTGGTACTAGTCTGTGTTAGTCAGCAGCACTGGGTAGAGAGGAGGCCTGCTGTGGTACTAGTCTGTGTTAGTCAGCAGCACTGGGTAGAGAGGAGGCCTGCTGTGGTACTAGTCTGTGTTAGTCAGCAGCACTGGGTAGAGAGGAGGCCTGCTGTGGTACTAGTCTGTGTTAGTCAGCAGCACTGGGTAGAGAGGAGGCCTGCTGTGGTACTAGTCTGTGTTAGTCAGCAGCGCTGGGTAGAGAGGAGGCCTGCTGTGGTACTAGTCTGTGTTAGTCAGCAGCAGCGCTGGGTAGAGAGGAGGCCTGCTGTGGTACTAGTCTGTGTTAGTCAGCAGCAGCGCTGGGTAGAGAGGAGGCCTGCTGTGGTACTAGTCTGTGTTAGTCAGCAGCAGCACTGGGTAGAGAGGAGGCCTGCTGTGGTACTAGTCTGTGTTAGTCAGCAGCGCTGGGTAGAGAGGAGGCCTGCTGTGGTACTAGTCTGTGTTAGTCAGCAGCGCTGGGTAGAGAGGAGGCCTGCTGTGGTACTAGTCTGTGTTAGTCAGCAGCAGCACTGGGTAGAGAGGAGGCCTGCTGTGGTACTAGTCTGTGTTAGTCAGCAGCGCTGGGTAGAGAGGAGGCCTGCTGTGGTACTAGTCTGTGTTAGTCAGCAGCGCTGGGTAGAGAGGAGGCCTGCTGTGGTACTAGTCTGTGTTAGTCAGCAGCACTGGGTAGAGAGGAGGCTAAAGCCCATTTAGTTAATTTTCTCATATCAGTGAGTTCATCAAATAAATAACATTTCTAAAATACTAATAATAATAATAATAATAATGATAATAATAATAATAATAATAATAATAATAATAATAATAATAATAATAATAATAATAATAATAATAATAATAATAATAATAATAATAATAATAATAATAATAATAATAATAATAATAATAATAATAAATAAAAATGTTATAGCGCCTTTCAGGAAACCCACGGTCGCTTCACAGTCAAGAGGGCTAGGGGGCAATAGGGGGGAAAAAAAAAGGGGGGGGGGGATGAGGGCAGGTAAGGGATAGTGAAACCTAATCTAAACTAACTAATGGTGGAAAAGCCTTGGTGAAGAGGTGCGTTTTGAGAGCAGTTTCGAAGGTGTCCAGGGTTGAGGGCGTTGCGGATTTCAGGGGGGAGAGAGTGTGTTATCAATGCTTAGACTACAGTGTGTTGTGACTAGAAAGTGAATGTGTCTACAGACAATATTACAAAGTGAATGTGTCGACAGACAATATTACAAAGTGAATGTGTCGACAGACAATATTATAAAGTGAATGTGTCGACAGACAATATTACAAAGTGAACGTGTCGACAGACAATATTATAAAGTGAATGTGTCGACAGACAATATTACAAAGTGAATGTGTCGACAGACAATATTACAAAGTGAATGTGTCGACAGACAATATTACAAAGTGAATGTGTCGACAGACAATATTATAAAGTGAATGTGTCGACAGACAATATTATAAAGTGAATGTGTCGACAGACAATATTACTAAGTGAATGTGTCGACAGACAATATTATAAAGTGAATGTGTCGACAGACAATATTATAAAGTGAATGTGTCGACAGACAATATTACAAAGTGAATGTGTCGACAGACAATATTACAAAGTGAATGTGTCGACAGACAATATTATAAAGTGAATGTTTAACAGTACTGTATATTTGCATATCTTGTATGTCACAAATGTAACAGTACTGTATACCTGTATGTCACGTATTGTCATAAATGTCATGATATATATCTGTATGGCCCCCGTAAATGTCCAAACCCCCCCTCCCACCCTCCCACCCACCCCCTCCTAATGTACAGTTTCCTCCCCCTCGTATGTATATAGTTTCTGTTAGGATCTCTGTTTAACAGTACTGTATATTTGCATATCTTGTATGTCACAAATGTAACAGTACTGTATACCTGTGTATGTCATGTATGTCAGAAATGTCATGATATATATCTGTATGTTGCGTATGACATAAATGTCATTATAAATAGAAAATGGGGGACCCTGATGTAAACAAGACGAAAGCCTTTCTCTGGTCTGCATCCCCTTAACAATTGTGTGTATTGAGCCGTACTGTAGTATTGTACCCATTCTGCAATACGTTTTCAATCAATCAATGTGTCTACAGACAATATTATAAAGTGAATGTGTCTACGCGGACAAATCTATTTTATGAGTCTCTCTGTGCCGCAGAGTCGCTGAACAGAGTAACTTAAGTTTCCTGGAGTAGATTTAACTTTGAGTGAAGGAGAGAAAGGAGGCTCTAGGGACGACACGACGGGTCAGAGGTCACACAACGATGGCGGAGGATTTGGAAATATTTCAGATTAAACATTGATCCGTCGTTGATCCGTCAATGAACGGATAGAAAATTGACGGGAGGTATTACTGTCCGTTGGTTTTTTTTGGTTTTTTGGAACATAACGTCAACTCTGTCTGTCCAACAAATAGATACTAATCATTGAAAATTAATTAAAAACAGATGTAGACGGATCAATGTAGTCGCATAACGTTAACCCATTCAGTGCCAACCACGAGTATAGTCGGGTTACTGTAACTCGCCATCGCTTGCGTGCCAATCACGAGTATAGTCGGGTTTTAATTGTTATTTCTTTTATTAGCGATATCCATTCATTTTCATCCATCCAACCTGATGTTATCGTTGGGAATGGGTCCGAGCTCGCAAAAGGGCAAATACCGCCGCCTATCGTCTCCCGGATGGTATTGCACATCATTGGATTGGATAGGATTGGCTGGGCCTGTGCATCAGGAAAAAAACTCCGGTCCGGGTTTCCCTTCTCGGGCAAGCAGTATCGTGTTACCACATTGACTGGGGAGGCTGGGAGCAGCGTCGATTATGTGTTTTGCACTATAACGTTGGATCAATAAACACGATCAATATTTGGAATGGCGATCAAAAATTGGATTAATCTTTTTGCAGAACATCAGATGTGAGTTAAGGAATCTATGTTACCAGTATTGGGTTAATCAGATGTTTAACGTGTGTGTGTGAGTGTGTGCGCCGTTGACGCGGAGCAATGCACGGATAATCGATTTTTCAGCCCGCTTCTCTAGCGTGCATAAGGACACATATACTATCGATAATCTAGCGTTTATTTGAAAACGATTCATAAATCAGCCGAAAAATGACAACGCGTTTTCTGTTTTGTGTATTCCACTAAAGGGGTATTATAGCGTCTTTCTCTGGAATTACTAGAAATCTCCAAAACTATACTCTTTCAACTTCAAATTCAACTTACTTTATTTTCCTTTCGGAACATCATTTGTGCAGTGGTTGAAAGACAAACATAGTCACAATACTCACCACTATAAAAAAAATTAGGGATGCCCCGATCGATCGGCCACCGATCGTTATCGGCCGATACTCAGTATAAATATGCAATCTGTGAATTCCGATAATGAGTCATATTCGCCGATCGCGGAAACCGATCAAGCGAAGCTCTCACTCGCTGTCTGTCTCAGACACACACGACCTGCAAACTGCCGCTGCTCCTCCTCCCTAGCCCCGCCCGCCCTGTGTAGAGTTTGTAAACAAAGAGGTGCGGCTCCCCTGCTCAGTCTGTAGTGCATTCAACCTGCGCTAACGTTAGCTACCTAGCTATCGTTACTGTTTAAACAAAATTACCCAGTCAACTATTCACGTTTAGTAGGCATTGTCTAACGGTATTTAGCCGGCTAGCTACCGATAGCTCCTGATATCAACAAATGATCCAGAAAGTCTAGTAGTCCATGTTCATACCTCCGTTAGCTTGCGTTAGCTGACGTTAGTTTACTAGCAGTAGCTACAGATAGCTCTTGATATCAATGTCTTATAACATTGATTTAATGCGTATTCGAGCTGAGGGCTTGCTGAATGTGAAATGACCAAAGCACAATAACGTTACCAATAGGGTCCAGCTGCAGCGCCGGAGAATCCTTTTTTGAGCTGGAGGCTACTAGAGTACACACAGACAGTGGAGCTGTTTGCAGATAGCGAGCATTTTGACTTGTTGCGTGGTGGCGATGTCTCGCAGATAATACAAGTACAAGTCTAATTATATAATATATATATTTTATAAAAAAAAAAAAAAAAAAAAAAATGTTATATAAAATAATTTTTAATTTCTTTTAATCAAAAACAATCGGTATCGGATCGGTATCGGCCGATATGGCTCACGACGATCGGTGATCGGTATCGGTGGCAAAAAACGTGATCGGGGCATCCCTAAAAAAAATAGTTAAAACTACAGTAAAAAGACCACGATATATAAAAACACCAACTACATTAAAACTACAGTACTTAAAGCATGATATATTAAATTAAAATACTCGTATTCAAAACGGTATAAAACGGAAATGTACCGATGAAAAACTATCCGTTTCGTACATGTTGACTGCAAGCAAGTCATTGATAAGCGACGGGTGTATTAGACCCATAGCCATCATTTAAGATATAGTTTAAGTGTTCGCAAAATATCCCCGTCCTCCCATTGATTAAAGCGCTGGCCTACAAGCCCTAATTTGGTCATATCCGGCCGGCTCTGAATGTGTTAAAGTAAAGATCAAAGTGAGTGCTCTACAGATAGGTACTGAGCGTCATTTTGTCAAATGTCCGGTGTCACCGGTAACACCGGTGTTGTCGTGAGTTTATTAGTCATGTGAAATACCACACCACAACACCAACCCTAGTAGGGAGAAGGGGAGAAAAGATGATAAGATATTCTTTATTGATCCCCTTTGGGGATATTTGGGCATCATAGCAGCATGGGGGAGGGGAGATACTGGTATGGGCAGGGTAATAGTAAGAAAGACATAAATATAGGCAATGCGATTTTTATCTGAATATAAAACAAATAAACAGTGTAAACAATACAATTAACATAAAGTTATGGTCCGTGCAGATTTTGAGGTTAATTAAGAGTAGTTGTCGAGTTCTGCAGCCGTTAGTTCTCAGATGCCCACGGTTGCGGAGCCCGACAGCCCGCTGGCACGAAGGAAATCAATATTGAAATATTGCTATAGCCCCCCCCCCCCCCCACACACACCATATTATACTGTTACGTTGACACCAAGAGATCTTTATCTAAGGCACGCCGTTATACAACGTCCAAGAAAGGAGCGCTTGAAACCCCCCAAAAAAATTATATAAAAGCATATCCCAGCATCAACATACAAGCGTTTTATATGGGGGGAGGGGAGGGGGGGGGGGGGGGGGCATTGAGATTCATGATATTATGGGGCACGGTGCCCTGAGTGTGTCTGGTGAGATCCATCCATAGCAGATGATTGACAGGGAGACACGGTGAAAGGGGCGGGACTGAGAGACGATACGGGCTATGGACAAAGGTTGATCGTCCATAAAGTAAAGAAAGTCTGTTTTCAGTTACGCTTCAACGGAAGAGCGTCCCGTTTGCTGGACAGGGCCGATGGCGCGTCCCGTCTCCCGCCAGATCTTCGTCTGTTTTGGGCGGCGGCCCGAGAGAAGCGGGGCGGAGAGGACGTCAACGGCCATTAGCGGGAAAAACGGTTGTTTCCGCGCGAAGGCGCGATTATTTGGGTTCCAGTTTGAAAACAAACCCGACGGGACCCGTCTGAGCGAGCGGTCTGTTTTATTATATCCGCTTTGTGGTGGATTCAATGCAGCCGGAGGGCCTGAGGCGAGACAAAACACCGGGAGACAAGTCTAATTATTGGCGGCTTGGAAATGACTAGTTTGGTTAGATAATACAAAAAGGGAGACAGAAATATAAATAGCGGCCGAGCAACGACTGAGTTGTGTTAACTTTGAGGAAATGGGGGGGGGGGGGGGGGTATCTAGCCGATAAGAGAAGTATGAAAACAGAATTTCCCCAATATACCAAGAACCAGGCGTAGATGAGGATGCAGCCTCAACGGACACATTTCTAAGTTGTCTCTTTTAAACAAATAAAGCATGAACATTGCAAGGTGTACCTTTCTGTGTGTATTCATCGGCAACCTATAGCTCAACATGAAACAATTAATCGTAAAAATAATTAGGTATAATCTGTATGTCATGTATGTCATAAATGTCCTGATTAATTGAAAATGGGGGACCCTGATGTAAACAAGACGAAAGTCTTTCTCTGGTCTGCATCCCTTAACAATTGTGTGTATTGAGCTGTACTGTATTGTACCCATTCTGCAATCTGTTAATAAAGTTTTCAATCAGGGCGGTTAGGTGGCCGAGCGGAGATTGCGTTCGTCACCAGCCCCGAGCTGTGAGCTCGATTCGCCTGTTCGAATCCAGCTCACAGCTCCAGGGTTGTCACCAGCTTGGCTGGCCGTCTGCACTAATACAATTGGCTGTATCAGAGGGTGGGAGAAGCTGGCGGGGTGGGTCCGGGTCGTTGTAAACAGCGACTCCTACAGTTCGGTCGGGGCGCCTGCTAAGCGCGGATAGGACTCGAGGGGGATAGTGTGATCCTTCCACACGCTACGCCCTCTCAATGAGAATCCGCGCTGCCAGGTGAAAAGAAGCGGTGATTGGCTGGACGTGTGTCGGAGGAAGCACGTGGTAGCCTCCACTCTCCCAAATGATCTGACTGTGGGGGTAAAGTGCGCAGCGACAGGAAGGGACTGGGAATTGGCATACGACTAACATTGGATGGAGAAAATCGGCGGAAATGGAGAAAAAAAAAAAAAGACCAATAATAAAGTTTTCAATCAATCAGTCAAACCTGTCAGAACTCAAAGTGGCTCGATTCTCGACCCGTTTCACACGGAGCAGGGCGCCGGCTGATCTCTACGGGCCAGAAATCAATGTTATCTCAATCATTTTTGTCCAACGACCCAGAACGGACCCAGCCGACGCCTCGACACGCCGCTCGGTGAAAGCCGGTGTGCGTCCCTATTCACGTCACCGTGACGACGTTAAAGTGATATCACCGTGACGACGTTTAAAGTGATATCACCGTGACGACGTTAAAGTGATATCACGGCTCGACAACCTATTCATGTCACCGTGACGACGTTAAAGTGATATCACGGCTCGACAACCTATTCATGTCACCGTGACGACGTTAAAGTGATATCACGACTCGACATTGATATCTGTTGACATTCGAGCGACGTCTCGAGGCGAACATGAGCCGGCTCGATGACACACACACACACACACACACACACACACACAGACGTCCGTCAAGGTTGCAGTGCTGAGCGTGTGCTGGTTGAGAACCACTGGTGAGAGAGAGACAGAGAGAGAGAGAGAGAGAGAGAGAGAGAGAGAGAGAGAGAGAGAGAGAGAGAGAGAGAGAGAGAGAGAGAGAGAGAGAGAGAGAGAGAGAGAGAGAGAGAGAGAGAGAGAGACAGAGAGAGAGAGAGAGAGAGAGAGAGAGAGAGAGAGAGAGAGAGAGAGAGAGAGAGAGAGAGAGAGAGAGAGAGAGAGAGAGAGAGAGAGAGAGAGAGAGGAGAGAGACAGAGAGAGAGAGAGAGAGAGAGAGACAGAGAGAGAGAGAGAGAGAGAGAGAGAGAGAGAGAGAGAGGAGAGAGAGAGAGAGAGAGAGAGAGAGAGAGACAGAGACAGAGATAGAGAGAGAGAGAGAGAGAGACAGAGAGAGAGAGAGACAGAGAGAGAGAGAGACAGAGAGAGACAGAGAGAGAGAGAGACAGAGAGAGAGAGACAGAGAGAGACAGAGAGAGAGAGAGACAGAGAGAGACAGAGAGAGAGAGAGACAGAGAGAGAGAGAGACAGAGAGAGACAGAGAGAGAGAGAGACAGAGAGAGACAGAGAGAGAGAGAGACAGAGAGAGACAGACAGACGCGTGTCTGACATCCCTCGGTGCCTTCGCTATCCAAGAGAAGCTGCGGACCTTACTACCTAGGGTTGCACAATACACCGATACTAGTATGCGATATCCAGCTGTTAAAAACGGTTCAATACTCCCATTTTATTAGTATCGACACTTCTAGAATAATAGCCTGATGCCGTATTCTCTATGAGTTGAGTGGATGCGTGACCGGAGCAGTGTGTGTGTGAGGAGAGCGTGCACGGAGCAGTGTGTGTGTGTGTGTGAGGGAGAGCGTGCACGCTTTAGGTGCTCCCATAGTCCAGCAGACTGTACACAGAGCAGACTCCGCGGAGGTCCGCGCGGCTCTTTGAGCTTTGATCTCAGCGGACAGCAGACCCACAGCAGAGTCCAAGTGCGAAGCTACTATTTTCTGACGCGCGGACGTCCGCAGCCGCTGACTTGGTGTCACACAAAACGCTGCTCGGCGTTTTGGTTGACATCGAACTGCATTTAATGTGACGCCGATCTGCATTTTACTCTGAACACTCGCTCCGTGCCAAGAGAGATGTTTGAATAGCTTTTCTAAATGAAGTGTGTAAAATTGCCAGTTTTATTTCGAAATATTGGAAACGGAGATAACATAGAATGTTATCTCCGTTTCCAATATTTTTAAATAAAACTGGTGCTTTTATTTCATGCAATGCATGTTTCATTTCAGCACCACGCACTGTCCACATCAAGCCTATACGCTACCTGTTATTCAAGTGCGTAATTTTTTTTTGTGGGAAATGTAGTAAAACTGGTGCGAGAAATGTAGGAAATAGACCGCGGACGTCCACTGAGATCTGCTCGACTATGAAAGCTCAAAGAGCCGCGCGGACCTCCGCGGAGTCTGCTCTGTGTACAGTCTGCTGGACTATGGGAGCACCTTTTGCGTAGTGTGGCCGTGTCAACAGTGTCAGCTCAACACACACCCAAGGCAAAGGGAAAATAGTTACATCCCTGAATATCTTATTTCATAATACAATTCAGAAACAAATAAAGTTTCTGAATGGACGCTTGGATTAAACCACGTGTTTGTTATGCAGTGATGAATGGTCTTTCCCAGCGGAACACACGTTACTTAAACGTTACACTGGTCGCGCTATTCCATCGGTTTTACGTTTAGTTTTTGCAGTGGTATCGTTTTAGAACCGATATCGTGATACTTAGGCTGGTATCAAAGTAGAAATGTTGGTATCGTGGGGCGGCCGGGTAGCGCAGCGGACTAAGCGTCTGTCTACCACCACAGAGACAGTGGGATCGAATCCAGCTGTGGTGCTTCCGGCTCGGCCGACCGTCCATACTGACACAATTGGCAGAGTCAGCGGGTGGGAAGCCCGGCGAGGGTGGGTCCTGGTCGTTGTAAAACAGCGACCCCTACAGTTCGGTCGGGGCGCCTGCACAGCGAGGGAAGGATCTGGGGGAGGTAGTGTGACCTTCCACACGTTACACTCCCCCAGTGAGAGTCCGCGCTGCCAGGTGAAAAGAAGCGGTGGGCTGGGTACACATGTGTCGGAGGAAGCATGTGATAGTCTCCGCCCTCCCGGACCGACGGTAGGGGGTAGAGTGCGCAACGACCAGGAAGGGGATTGGGAATTGGCATAACGACTAACATTGGGAGGGGAGAAAAAAAAAACAGAAAAAGGGGGGGAAAAGATAATAAAAAAAAAAAAAAAATGTTGGTATCGTGACGGCACTATATGGAGGTGTAGTGGTTACGTCATTGCCGTGTTCCATCCTCTGTCCAACACAATGTATTTCCCCATTGCCAAATCGTCTCGTTTAAAACAAATAAAGCATTAACATTTGCACGGTGTACCTTTCTGTGCGTATTCATCCACAATATATAGCTTTAACATGAAAATATTCGCAATTAATCATAAAAGAAATCGCCAAATTTTATTTCAACAAAAAAATGCTTAAACAATAATGTTAGTGATAGAAGGGAACTCATTTTGTGCAAAAAATGGAAAGCTTTTCAATTTCCATGCGGCAGAATTGTTACAATAGCCGATAATCCATTTTCCCAATGATAAATCCCTGTACGGGTGGACCTCGCGGGCGGTCCAAAGCGACGTCAGATTACACGTCCATATGACTACCCCGGTACGCTGTTAGAACCTGCGTAGTTCACCCAGTAGGTCAAACACCAACTCCCACTGGGGAAGTGTTTTTTTTTTTTGTCCCACCACCTTGTCATGGAAAGAAAAGAAAAATCACATTGCATGTTATTAGTGTCAACGGTGGAAACGTGCGGCATCCACTTGGTGGGGCCTTACATTGTTTTTGTTCAGCACAAAAAAGGTAAACAGTAAAGTGGTGTCGAACACGCCAACATTTTGGGAAATTAGCTTATCGTCTTCTCCAGAGAGAGACAATAAGATAGATACCAGTTTCCTCTCTGTGCGTTCAGTAGAAAGCTATCTGGCTGCACGTTAGCCTAGCTTAGCACAATGAATGGAAGCGGGCAGTGCCGGTTAGCCTAGGCATTGTCCAACTAACACCTCTCCCCGAAGGCTAACCGGCCCTGTCCGCTTCCATTCATTGTGCTAAGCATATTTCAGCGCTTCAGCCAAACTGGGATAGAATTATTCATTATTATCAATTAATAATAACAATTATTAATTATTAATGAATGAATTATTAATGAATTAATTCATTATTAATCATTTAATTAGTCATATATAATTAATTATATACATTTATATAATAATAGAATTATTAATATTATAATTATAATATTTTAGCGCAATCTAAAATAAATGGGCAAACTAAAAAGGAACCCCTAAACACGGCTGCTGGAGAAGTATTGGAGGAAACTATCGCCGTCGGTGTGTGAATGTGTGAGTGAACGGGTAAAAATGTGATTAAGGTGCGGCTGGGTAGCGCAGTGGACTAAGCGCCTGCCTACCACCGCAGAGACTCTGGGATCTAATCCAGCTGTCAGCGGTACCTCCGGCTTGGTCAGTCGTCCCTACTAACACAATTGCCGGTGTTAGCGGGTGGGAAGCCGGTGGGGTGCGCGTTAAGTTCCCCCAGTGAAACTCCTCGCTGTCAGGTGAAAAGAAGCGGCTGGCGACTCCACATGTATCGGAGTATTTCTACACCCTCCCCAGGCCAACAGTGGGGCAATGCGTGCAATGACCAGGAAGGGAATTGGCATAACTACTGAATTGGGATGGGTGAAAAATACAGAAAGGCCAAAAATAAATAGAATTGCAAAAAAAAGCAAGTTATTAAAACACTTTGGATTAAGACGCTATATAAATGTACCATTTAGTCGTAAACTGTGTACTCTTGAACATGGTTCCTGTGGCCACCGCGTTAATTAAAGGCTCAGCTTCGGGATCTGACCACAACAGTTTTACCTTTCTTCTCGACCAAAGGCTGCCTTTCCGTCATCTTCTACAAGTTACCAAAGACGTTTCAAAATAACTGGGGAAATGGCGCCGTGGCTCCCGCCTCCCTCTCGATGTGATTAAACTGCCGTTTTGGGCTCGAGGGGGAGCTGAGCGCACCGCTGATGAAGGAAGGGTGCGTTGCATTTACAAGACGAGACTAAATGAGAGCAACGCAGCATGATAATAGTTTAATCTAAATCATTTTGTTTTCATGGGAGCGTGGGAAGCCAACATCCTAATTGAAGCTGGATTAATCACCCAGCTCTACCACACACCCCTTTATTTATAACTGCCGGTTAAAAAAAGGGGGGGGGGGGGGGGGGGAGTGTAACCATTTCCATACAGAATCAAAACATTTTAATAATGTATGTTCAATACGGTGTCTTGAAATTTGAAACTGTATGGATGATTTCCGGCAGTAGAGGACCCGGGGTTTAAACATGCAGGTCGGTGTTCTTGAGCCAAGATAGGAGATGACAAGCAGACCTCAGTTCAACTGGTAATATTATGGTACGGTTACTAGGGATGGGTACCGAATTCGGTACTTTTATAGGTACTTACCGAAACACGTTGGTACTACCGAGTATCGATTCACGTGAGATACCGTACTTGTCGTTACTTTTTTATTTATTTATTTTTTACTTTTCGTGTCAACGTTCACGCGCACAATATACACATACCTAGGATTTGACTTGATTCAACAACAAAGCAGTCGGGGCAATGGCAAGCCGAAAACGGTCGAACGTGTGGTTATTTGAAGTTTGGATATTTTTTTTTTTACAACTGAGTAGATTACATTTTTAGAGACTAAAGTACAGAAAAAAAGGTACCGTTGGGTACCGGTATCGATTCACAGCACGGACGCTCTTTATAACATTTACCCTGGCACGGACGCGCTTTCTAAGCCACGCCCTGCTTCACACAGATTCACACCTGGGTACAACCACAGTCTTGACACTGTTGGCCACTGAGCAGCTCCATTGGAGCAGTTGGGGATTGAGTGCCTTGCTCAAGGGCACTTCAACGGCTGGTATTGAGTAGCGGGAGAGTGGCATTTCTCCACCCCCCCCCCAGATTCTTCCTGCCTGTTCTGGGGGTTCAAACCGGTGACATTCCGGTTCTCTAACCATTACTGCAACACCCCGTTAATTCCATTAAAATTAATTTAAATGATATCTCACATCATGTTCCCACTGTCAGAACTGAATATGGGGAAACAGGAGTTCAGCTATGCTGCACCATTCTCCTGGAACCTATTTCAAAAAGATTTGAAGCTTGATCATTATCTGCATGCTGCCTTGTTGGCCAAGGACCACTTGAAAAAGATGGAAATCTCAATGTGATTACCCTGGTTAAATAGATTATAGATAGATTTTATTTTTTATAAATAACAATTTATTACTACTTATAATTAATGGTAAAACATTTTTATATATATATAAAATAGATGCTAGGACGGGGTGAAGGCTGGCTGGTAGAAACAGATCTAATAGATGCTAGGACGGGTGTGAAGGCTGGCTGGTAGAAACAGATCTAATAGATGCTAGGACGGGTGTGAAGGCTGGCTGGTAGAAACAGATCTAATAGATGCTAGGACGGGTGTGAAGGCTGGCTGGTAGACACAACAGATCTAATAGATGCTAGGACGGGTGTGAAGGCTGGCTGGTAGAAACAACAGATCTAATAGATGCTAGGACGGGGTGAAGGCTGGCTGGTAGACACAACAGATCTAATAGATGCTAGGACGGGTGTGAAGGCTGGCTGGTAGAAACAGATCTAATAGA
Organism: Notolepis coatsorum; assembly: GCF_963971535.1. Lineage (NCBI taxonomy): Eukaryota > Metazoa > Chordata > Actinopteri > Aulopiformes > Paralepididae > Notolepis > Notolepis coatsorum. Next base: position 37,769 of record NW_028173821.1, on the reverse strand, counting down.
TGCTAGGACGGGGTGAAGGCTGGCTGGTAGACACAACAGATCTAATAGATGCTAGGACGGGTGTGAAGGCTGGCTGGTAGAAACAGATCTAATAGATGCTAGGACGGGGTGAAGGCTGGCTGGTAGAAACAACAGATCTAATAGATGCTAGGACGGGTGTGAAGGCTGGCTGGTAGAAACAGATCTAATAGATGCTAGGACGGGTGTGAAGGCTGGCTGGTAGAAACAACAGATCTAATAGATGCTAGGACGGGTGTGAAGGCTGGCTGGTAGAAACAACAGATCTAATAGATGCTAGGACGGGGTGAAGGCTGGCTGGTAGACACAACAGATCTAATAGATGCTAGGACGGGTGTGAAGGCTGGCTGGTAGAAACAACAGATCTAATAGATGCTAGGACGGGTGTGAAGGCTGGCTGGTAGAAACAGATCTAATAGATGCTAGGACGGGGTGAAGGCTGGCTGGTAGAAACAGATCTAATAGATGCTAGGACGGGTGTGAAGGCTGGCTGGTAGAAACAGATCTAATAGATGCTAGGACGGGTGTGAAGGCTGGCTGGTAGAAACAGATCTAATAGATGCTAGGACGGGTGTGAAGGCTGGCTGGTAGAAACAGATCTAATAGATGCTAGGACGGGGTGAAGGCTGGCTGGTAGACACAACAGATCTAATAGATGCTAGGACGGGTGTGAAGGCTGGCTGGTAGACACAACAGATCTAATAGATGCTAGGACGGGTGTGAAGGCTGGCTGGTAGAAACAGATCTAATAGATGCTAGGACGGGGTGAAGGCTGGCTGGTAGACACAACAGATCTAATAGATGCTAGGACGGGGTGAAGGCTGGCTGGTAGAAACAGATCTAATAGATGCTAGGACGGGTATGAAGGCTGGCTGGTAGAAACAGATCTAATAGATGCTAGGACGGGGCGAAGGCTGGCTGGTAGAAACAGATCTAATAGATGCTAGGACGGGTGTGAAGGCTGGCTGGTAGAAACAACAGATCTAATAGATGCTAGGACGGGTGTGAAGGCTGGCTGGTAGAAACAACAGATCTAATAGATGCTAGGACGGGTGTGAAGGCTGGCTGGTAGAAACAACAGATCTAATAGATGCTAGGACGGGGTGAAGGCTGGCTGGTAGAAACAACAGATCTAATAGATGCTAGGACGGGTGTGAAGGCTGGCTGGTAGAAACAACAGATCTAATAGATGCTAGGACGGGTGTGAAGGCTGGCTGGTAGACACAACAGATCTAATAGATGCTAGGACGGGTGTGAAGGCTGGCTGGTAGAAACAGATCTAATAGATGCTAGGACGGGTGTGAAGGCTGGCTGGTAGAAACAGATCTAATAGATGCTAGGACGGGTGTGAAGGCTGGCTGGTAGAAACAGATCTAATAGATGCTAGGACGGGTATGAAGGCTGGCTGGTAGAAACAGATCTAATAGATGCTAGGACGGGTGTGAAGGCTGGCTGGTAGAAACAACAGATCTAATAGATGCTAGGACGGGGTGAAGGCTGGCTGGTAGAAACAACAGATCTAATAGATGCTAGGACGGGGTGAAGGCTGGCTGGTAGAAACAGATCTAATAGATGCTAGGACGGGTGTGAAGGCTGGCTGGTAGAAACAGATCTAATAGATGCTAGGACGGGTGTGAAGGCTGGCTGGTAGAAACAGATCTAATAGATGCTAGGACGGGTGTGAAGGCTGGCTGGTAGAAACAGATCTAATAGATGCTAGGACGGGTGTGAAGGCTGGCTGGTAGAAACAGATCTAATAGATGCTAGGACGGGTGTGAAGGCTGGCTGGTAGACACAACAGATCTAATAGATGCTAGGACGGGTGTGAAGGCTGGCTGGTAGAAACAACAGATCTAATAGATGCTAGGATGGGGCGAAGGCTGGCTGGTAGACACAACAGATCTAATAGATGCTAGGACGGGTGTGAAGGCTGGCTGGTAGAAACAGATCTAATAGATGCTAGGACGGGTGTGAAGGCTGGCTGGTAGAAACAACAGATCTAATAGATGCTAGGATGGGGCGAAGGCTGGCTGGTAGAAACAGATCTAATAGATGCTAGGACGGGGTGAAGGCTGGCTGGTAGAAACAGATCTAATAGATGCTAGGACGGGTGTGAAGGCTGGCTGGTAGAAACAACAGATCTAATAGATGCTAGGACGGGTGTGAAGGCTGGCTGGTAGAAACAGATCTAATAGATGCTAGGACGGGTGTGAAGGCTGGCTGGTAGAAACAACAGATCTAATAGATGCTAGGACGGGTGTGAAGGCTGGCTGGTAGACACAACAGATCTAATAGATGCTAGGACGGGTGTGAAGGCTGGCTGGTAGACACAACAGATCTAATAGATGCTAGGACGGGTGTGAAGGCTGGCTGGTAGAAACAACAGATCTAATAGATGCTAGGACGGGTGTGAAGGCTGGCTGGTAGAAACAGATCTAATAGATGCTAGGACGGGGCGAAGGCTGGCTGGTAGAAACAACAGATCTAATAGATGCTAGGACGGGTGTGAAGGCTGGCTGGTAGAAACAGATCTAATAGATGCTAGGACGGGGTGAAGGCTGGCTGGTAGAAACAGATCTAATAGATGCTAGGACGGGTGTGAAGGCTGGCTGGTAGAAACAACAGATCTAATAGATGCTAGGACGGGTGTGAAGGCTGGCTGGTAGACACAACAGATCTAATAGATGCTAGGACGGGTGTGAAGGCTGGCTGGTAGACACAACAGATCTAATAGATGCTAGGACGGGTGTGAAGGCTGGCTGGTAGACACAACAGATCTAATAGATGCTAGGACGGGGTGAAGGCTGGCTGGTAGAAACAGATCTAATAGATGCTAGGACGGGTGTAACTGTGGCCATTATATGGTTTCATCATTTATGTTATTTCAGTTTGTAAGTGTAATATTTGAGAATGTATTTATGTTTCATTTCTTATTTTCTTTATTATTTAATTTGCTACAATTTATAATATATTCATTTTGACGTCTGGTCATATGTGGTGTCCCGTTAGGCTGCTGTTGTGTTGTTACATTTGGGTCTGATTAAGACACCTGCGAGCAAGCGGCAGGGATGTTGGGAGACTGGGACTCATTAAGACACCTGCAGCGGCAGGAATGGTGAGACGAGTTGTACAGGCTCTCTAGATTCGAAGAGTGTACGACTATGTGTAGTGTACCACTAAGACTGTTACCAAGAACAGAAGAACAAGACCCTTTTTTATGTAGCATGCAGCCAACGTGGTAATTAATGTTTATTTGTATTTTGCTTTTCTGATGTATTGTTTTCATATCGTGTATATTATTGTTTGTGTTGACCTGACGCAACGTATATGTTTCTGTTTAAGTTTTCACGGTGGATTGGAGGACCAAGCCTTTAATAAACCCGTCGAAAGGAAACCACTTGTGTCTGCAGTGCTTGAAGGAGTTACAGTGAAAACTCGACTGTTCATCGATGCAAGTGGGCGATGAAGCAAGTCCAAGTTTAAGGCCGGCGTCCAGCGGACCTTCCCCGACAATTGTTTGCTGCGCTGCCGGCGCGCCGTCATCAAAGGACAGATGAGTCACAAACAATACACGCATAAACACAAGAAGTAAGAAGATGCACACAGTATAATGAGAAGCGTTTCAAGATAAAGCCATAAAGGACTTGGACATTATAAGTTAAGAGTGGTCAGGTCAAGAAGAGTGCTTTGTAAACGTTTCTATAATATATTTGACTGCGAATTCTAATTACTGTGGTGTGCGTGCAAAAACGTTTTGACTTATTTGCCTATATAATTTAACTGACGCTAACCATTTGTACACACATTAAGGTGTCAACGTTAAAGTATAAATATGTTTTCTGATTGAATTAATTTCTAATTTAAAGTGTGTTTTGGAAATTATAACCTATAAAAGGCACGTATAATTTATAGGTGAAGGCTATTATTGGCATCTAATATTTATGTTCCTAAGCGTTCTGAAGCGCTTAATATATATGTGGAGGTTATTTTGAAAGCCAATTGAATTAAGCAATTTGATTTGCTCGGAGAGTACTGCATTTAATTCAAATTTGAGTACAAAACAGGCTAAAGGTTTAAAGGTGTATTTACTATTTTTTCTTTACAAATTTTGGTAAATTTAAAGTAGTGATTTACAATGACAGAGCCAATTAGGCCTGCAATTGAAGTAGGGGACAGTGTTAGGGATAGTGCAAATTCCCAAGACCGACCTGAAGAAGGTCAGGAAGAAGGTGCTGAAGCTCAGCAAGAGGTACCAAAACGATCTCAAAGAACCAGAACTCTAACAGAGAAGGGTAAAGCAATGCAGGAGGATAAGATCAAAGCGCTACAACAAAGATTTAATTACATTTACAATAAATGGAGGACACAAGTTAAATCTTCTAAAGGTCCGTTATCACAATCAACAGAACATTTGTCTAATGAGCTGCTTACTGATATCATTACAGATGTCACAGGTCTTTCTAATGATGTGCAGCATATTTATGATCAACTACGTGACATCTCAACTCCAGACCAGGACACGCGTCTAAGAGTGGATCTGTGTGCAGGGATTTCTGAGATAATTGTGTCCAGAGCCACATTTAGACTGGGGGGAAGTGTGTTAGAAGAAGGAGAGAAAGAGTGGCCAGAAGCAGGCTCTCTCTTTGACTCAAGCACCTATAAATCTGGTTCTGCCACTTCTTCCAGGAAAAGTGCTTATAAATCTGGTTCTGCCACTTCTTCCAGAAAAGGCACCTCAGTGCATTCAAGCAGTTCTTCTGTAAAGCGACGAGATGCTGTCGCTGATGCTGCTGCAAGCCAAGCTGTTCTGGAAGTGTTAAAAGAACAAGAAAAAGAACAATTGGAAATGCAGTGCCTAGAAGCAGAAGCTAAAAAGAAGATAGCTGAGCAAGAGGCAGCAGGCATAAAGCGTCGTTTAGAACGAGAAGCAGAACGTTTAGAAAGAGAAACAGAAGAGGTTGAACGAAGAATAAAGAGAGAGGAAGAGGAAGCTCAAATTAAAGCTCAACTGGAAGAAGAACATAGAGCTATACAAAGGACTCTGGAGGAAAAGCGGAGAAAGATACAGCATTTGGAGGCAGTGAAAGGTCTTAATGCAGCACGAGCAAGAATTCTTGTGTACGATCAAGTGGAGGCCACAGAAGAGCGGAAAGACGTACTAGAACATGAGAGGGTAGCAGACAACAAAGTGCCTGCTCCCACAAGTCCTCTGTCCCTGTATACGTCTCCCGTACCACAAGTTGTGACCACCTCCTCAAATGACAGTACAGCAGAGCTTGTTAAGATGCTGGCAGGTGCTTTGAGTGTCAACAGAATTCCAATTCCTGAACCTTCATCATTCAGTGGGGACCCATTGAAATACAATGACTGGAAACTTTCCTTTGAAATACTGATTGATCAGAAGAGCATTGAAGACAAGGAGAAGATATACTACCTCCGTAGGTATGTAAGTGGACAAGCTAAGAAAGCACTTGATGGCTATTTCTTACTCGGAACCAAATCTGCCTATGTTGCAGCATGGAAGACTTTGGAGGAGAGATATGGTAATCCATTTACAATAGCAAAAGCATACAGAGACAAGCTCCAAGCATGGCCCAAGATGGGATCTAAGGACAGCTTTGAGCTCAGAGAGTTTGCAGACTTTCTCAGGAGTTGTGAGGCTGCCATGGTCAACATCAAGGCATTGGACATTTTAAATGACTGTAATGAAAACAGGAAAATTCTTTTAAAGTTGCCTGATTGGCTAACAGCGAGATGGAACAGGATGGTTATCCAAGAAGAAGAAGAGCGTAACCAATTCCCCTCCTTCAGCCAATTTGTAAAGTTTCTGACAAGAGAAGCAAAAATTGCCTGCAACCCTGTTACATCACTACAGTCACTGAAACAAGGTGAGACTGAAAAACCAAAATGCCCAAGATATCAAAGCTTTGGAGCAAAGACACTAACCACAGGTTCCAATGAAAATACTGTTATAACATGCATTTTCTGTGAGAAGTACGGGCATACTTTGCATAAATGCAGGAAGTTCATGGAGAAACCTGTTACAGACAGAATCAAATTTGTTCAAGCTGAAAAGCTATGCTTTGGTTGTCTCAAGTCTGGTCACTACTCAAAGAGCTGCAACAGTAGGAATGTGTGCGACGTGTGCCACAAGCAACATCCTACATGTCTGCATGAGGAGCGAGCCAAAGAAGGACAAAGACCACCACAAGCCAAGCTAAATGAAGACAAGCCAAGTACAAGTCAACAATGGTACAAAGAAAGACCTCAATCAACACAATGCAAAGAAACAACCACAAACTCTACTTCACATAGAGTAATACTTCATGAAGCTAACACACAAACAACTGCAATAATTCCTGTCTGGCTTTCATCCACAGATCAACCAACACAAGAAGTCCTTGTTTACGCTCTGTTGGATTCTCAAAGCGACACAACCTTTGTTATAAGGGAAGTAGCAGAAGCGTTGGAATCAACCAAAGTCAAGGTCAAAGTCAAGCTCTCTACTATGACCTCAAGAACCACAGTAGTAAGCTCTGAAAGAATAGACAACTTACAAATCCGTGGCTTTTACTCTGGTAAGAAGATATTGTTACCACCAGTCTATACTCGGGATTTCATTCCAGCCAACAGAACACACATACCAACAGATGGAACTGCAAAAGCGTGGTCCCATCTAGAGCACCTCCAAGGAAAGATTGCACCTATGCAGGACTGTAAAGTAGGTCTGCTCATTGGGTACGACTGCTCACAAGCCCTGCTTCCAAGGGAAGTTGTGTCTGGCGAAGAAAGTCAGCCTTATGCACAGCGTACAGACCTTGGATGGAGTATTGTTGGCAATGGGAATCCCTGCGTAGACTACGGCGACGCCATCGGAATCAGCCATCGCATAGTATTGAGACGAGTAACAGCAGGTGTGAAACGTTCTGTTAATCTCAAGACTGAAGTACACTATGTGAGCCGAACCCAAGTGAAAGAAATGACTCCCTCAGACATAAGAGTTCTTGAACCAGACTTCTCAGAAAGAACTGGAGAACATGACCCTGTGTCTCAAGAACATATCAAGTGCCTGTCGAAGTTGAGAGAGACCATCACGCAAAAGAACAATGGTCACTACGACATGCCGTTACCATTCAAAGAAAAGGAAAAGAAGAGAAAAGGAAAAAGAAAAAAGAAGAAAAAACGACCTGTCAGAGAACTCAAGGTGGGAGAAATTAAGGAAGATGATCCTGAACTCCACAAGGCTTTTGTGTGCAACACTAAAGCAAAGGAAAACAGATCATCATTGGATCGCCTACAGAGATTCTCGGAATGTGTCAAGTGTAGAAAGTACAGAAGATGTACTGAAGGACAAAGAGGGGGTGACTTACCACAAGATCGGAAGCAACTCCACCCTTCACTTACGCTGGCATAGACTGCTTGGCATAGACTGCTTTGGTCCGATCCATGTTAAAGAAGGAAGGAAGGATCTCAAAATATATGATCTCTTACTTACCTGGCTATGTTTAAGGGCCATACACAGGGTCAGATGGTAGGGTGAGAAAAATGAAATTGCTGGTGAGTGACACCACCTTAAAAGGTAAACCTATAACTAAAAGTGTTCCTTGATACCTGTACAGAAGGTTATAACGCTACTCGAAGCAGACTAATTTAATGTTTTGCCTAAAACTTATGTTAATGATGATATTTACATTTAGTCATTTAGCTGACTCTTTTATACAGGGCGACTTACAAGTTCTGTACAGGTCCCCAGGAGGGGCACAACTAGCGGCTGAATGACCACAAGAAATATTTAATTTAGAAGATAACCAAATTATGTTCAGAGAAATCCCACGTGTGTGCGATTTGGTGGGAGTGTAACTGTGGCCATTATATGGTTTCATCATTTATGTTATTTCAGTTTGTAAGTGTAATATTTGAGAATGTATTTATGTTTCATTTCTTATTTTCTTTATTATTTAATTTGCTACAATTTATAATATATTCATTTTGACGTCTGGTCATATGTGGTGTCCCGTTAGGCTGCTGTTGTGTTGTTACATTTGGGTCTGATTAAGACACCTGCGAGCAAGCGGCAGGGATGTTGGGAGACTGGGACTCATTAAGACACCTGCAGCGGCAGGAATGGTGAGACGAGTTGTACAGGCTCTCTAGATTCGAAGAGTGTACGACTATGTGTAGTGTACCACTAAGACTGTTACCAAGAACAGAAGAACAAGACCCTTTTTTATGTAGCATGCAGCCAACGAGGTAATTAATGTTTATTTGTATTTTGCTTTTCTGATGTATTGTTTTCATATCGTGTATATTATTGTTTGTGTTGACCTGACGCAACGTATATGTTTCTGTTTAAGTTTTCACGGTGGATTGGAGGACCAAGCCTTTAATAAACCCGTCGAAAGGAAACCACTTGTGTCTGCAGTGCTTGAAGGAGTTACAACGGGTGTGAAGGCTGGCTGGTAGAAACAGATCTAATAGATGCTAGGACGGGTGTGAAGGCTGGCTGGTAGAAACAGATCTAATAGATGCTAGGACGGGGTGAAGGCTGGCTGGTAGACACAACAGATCTAATAGATGCTAGGACGGGTGTGAAGGCTGGCTGGTAGAAACAGATCTAATAGATGCTAGGACGGGGCGAAGGCTGGCTGGTAGAAACAGATCTAATAGATGCTAGGACGGGTGTGAAGGCTGGCTGGTAGAAACAGATCTAATAGATGCTAGGACGGGTGTGAAGGCTGGCTGGTAGAAACAGATCTAATAGATGCTAGGACGGGTGTGAAGGCTGGCTGGTAGAAACAACAGATCTAATAGATGCTAGGACAGGTGTGAAGGCTGGCTGGTAGAAACAGATCTAATAGATGCTAGGACAGGTGTGAAGGCTGGCTGGTAGACACAACAGATCTAATAGATGCTAGGACGGGTGTGAAGGCTGGCTGGTAGAAACAGATCTAATAGATGCTAGGACGGGTGTGAAGGCTGGCTGGTAGAAACAGATCTAATAGATGCTAGGACGGGTGTGAAGGCTGGCTGGTAGACACAACAGATCTAATAGATGCTAGGACGGGTGTGAAGGCTGGCTGGTAGACACAACAGATCTAATAGATGCTAGGACGGGTGTGAAGGCTGGCTGGTAGACACAACAGATCTAATAGATGCTAGGACGGGTGTGAAGGCTGGCTGGTAGAAACAGATCTAATAGATGCTAGGACGGGTGTGAAGGCTGGCTGGTAGACACAACAGATCTAATAGATGCTAGGACGGGTGTGAAGGCTGGCTGGTAGAAACAGATCTAATAGATGCTAGGACGGGTGTGAAGGCTGGCTGGTAGAAACAGATCTAATAGATGCTAGGACGGGTGTGAAGGCTGGCTGGTAGACACAACAGATCTAATAGATGCTAGGACGGGTGTGATGGCTGGCTGGTAGACACAACAGATCTAATAGATGCTAGGACGGGTGTGAAGGCTGGCTGGTAGACACAACAGATCTAATAGATGCTAGGACGGGTGTGAAGGCTGGCTGGTAGAAACAGATCTAATAGATGCTAGGACGGGTGTGAAGGCTGGCTGGTAGACACAACAGATCTAATAGATGCTAGGACGGGTGTGAAGGCTGGCTGGTAGACACAACAGATCTAATAGATGCTAGGACGGGTGTGAAGGCTGGCTGGTAGAAACAGATCTAATAGATGCTAGGACGGGTGTGAAGGCTGGCTGGTAGACACAACAGATCTAATAGATGCTAGGACGGGTGTGAAGGCTGGCTGGTAGACACAACAGATCTAATAGATGCTAGGACGGGTGTGAAGGCTGGCTGGTAGAAACAGATCTAATAGATGCTAGGATGGGTGTGAAGGCTGGCTGGTAGAAACAACAGATCTAATAGATGCTAGGACGGGTGTGAAGGCTGGCTGGTAGACACAACAGATCTAATAGATGCTAGGACGGGTGTGAAGGCTGGCTGGTAGAAACAACAGATCTAATAGATGCTAGGACGGGTGTGAAGGCTGGCTGGTAGAAACAACAGATCTAATAGATGCTAGGACGGGTGTGAAGGCTGGCTGGTAGAAACAACAGATCTAATAGATGCTAGGACGGGTGTGAAGGCTGGCTGGTAGAAACAACAGATCTAATAGATGCTAGGACGGGTGTGAAGGCTGGCTGGTAGAAACAACAGATCTAATAGATGCTAGGACGGGTGTGAAGGCTGGCTGGTAGAAACAACAGATCTAATAGATGCTAGGACGGGTGTGAAGGCTGGCTGGTAGAAACAACAGATCTAATAGATGCTAGGACGGGTGTGAAGGCTGGCTGGTAGAAACAACAGATCTAATAGATGCTAGGACGGGTGTGAAGGCTGGCTGGTAGAAACAACAGATCTAATAGATGCTAGGACGGGTGTGAAGGCTGGCTGGTAGACACAACAGATCTAATAGATGCTAGGACGGGTGTGAAGGCTGGCTGGTAGAAACAACAGATCTAATAGATGCTAGGACGGGTGTGAAGGCTGGCTGGTAGAAACAACAGATCTAATAGATGCTAGGACGGGTGTGAAGGCTGGCTGGTAGAAACAGATCTAATAGATGCTAGGACGGGTGTGAAGGCTGGCTGGTAGAAACAGATCTAATAGATGCTAGGACGGGTGTGAAGGCTGGCTGGTAGACACAACAGATCTAATAGATGCTAGGACGGGTGTGATGGCTGGCTGGTAGACACAACAGATCTAATAGATGCTAGGACGGGTGTGAAGGCTGGCTGGTAGACACAACAGATCTAATAGATGCTAGGACGGGTGTGAAGGCTGGCTGGTAGAAACAGATCTAATAGATGCTAGGACGGGTGTGAAGGCTGGCTGGTAGACACAACAGATCTAATAGATGCTAGGACGGGTGTGAAGGCTGGCTGGTAGACACAACAGATCTAATAGATGCTAGGACGGGTGTGAAGGCTGGCTGGTAGAAACAGATCTAATAGATGCTAGGACGGGTGTGAAGGCTGGCTGGTAGACACAACAGATCTAATAGATGCTAGGACGGGTGTGAAGGCTGGCTGGTAGACACAACAGATCTAATAGATGCTAGGACGGGTGTGAAGGCTGGCTGGTAGAAACAGATCTAATAGATGCTAGGATGGGTGTGAAGGCTGGCTGGTAGAAACAACAGATCTAATAGATGCTAGGACGGGTGTGAAGGCTGGCTGGTAGACACAACAGATCTAATAGATGCTAGGACGGGTGTGAAGGCTGGCTGGTAGAAACAACAGATCTAATAGATGCTAGGACGGGTGTGAAGGCTGGCTGGTAGAAACAACAGATCTAATAGATGCTAGGACGGGTGTGAAGGCTGGCTGGTAGAAACAACAGATCTAATAGATGCTAGGACGGGTGTGAAGGCTGGCTGGTAGAAACAACAGATCTAATAGATGCTAGGACGGGTGTGAAGGCTGGCTGGTAGAAACAACAGATCTAATAGATGCTAGGACGGGTGTGAAGGCTGGCTGGTAGAAACAACAGATCTAATAGATGCTAGGACGGGTGTGAAGGCTGGCTGGTAGAAACAACAGATCTAATAGATGCTAGGACGGGTGTGAAGGCTGGCTGGTAGAAACAACAGATCTAATAGATGCTAGGACGGGTGTGAAGGCTGGCTGGTAGAAACAACAGATCTAATAGATGCTAGGACGGGTGTGAAGGCTGGCTGGTAGACACAACAGATCTAATAGATGCTAGGACGGGTGTGAAGGCTGGCTGGTAGAAACAACAGATCTAATAGATGCTAGGACGGGTGTGAAGGCTGGCTGGTAGAAACAACAGATCTAATAGATGCTAGGACGGGTGTGAAGGCTGGCTGGTAGAAACAACAGATCTAATAGATGCTAGGACGGGTGTGAAGGCTGGCTGGTAGAAACAACAGATCTAATAGATGCTAGGACGGGTGTGAAGGCTGGCTGGTAGACACAACAGATCTAATAGATGCTAGGACGGGTGTGAAGGCTGGCTGGTAGAAACAACAGATCTAATAGATGCTAGGACGGGTGTGAAGGCTGGCTGGTAGAAACAACAGATCTAATAGATGCTAGGACGGGTGTGAAGGCTGGCTGGTAGAAACAACAGATCTAATAGATGCTAGGACGGGTGTGAAGGCTGGCTGGTAGAAACAACAGATCTAATAGATGCTAGGACGGGTGTGAAGGCTGGCTGGTAGAAACAACAGATCTAATAGATGCTAGGACGGGTGTGAAGGCTGGCTGGTAGAAACAACAGATCTAATAGATGCTAGGACGGGTGTGAAGGCTGGCTGGTAGAAACAACAGATCTAATAGATGCTAGGACGGGTGTGAAGGCTGGCTGGTAGAAACAACAGATCTAATAGATGCTAGGACGGGTGTGAAGGCTGGCTGGTAGAAACAACAGATCTAATAGATGCTAGGACGGGTGTGAAGGCTGGCTGGGTGACATCAGCCTGAGGTCTTTGATACCAAGGTCGCGGCGCAGACAGATCCAGAGGGCGCCGTCAGCCCCAAGGTCACAGCAGCAGAGAGCTGTGAAACAGCCAGGGGGCGAGAGAGAGCAGCCCCACCTCTTCACTATTCTGTTCATCATGACCGTTATTCTGTTATTCTGTTCATCATGACTGTTATTCTGTTATTCTGTTCATCATGACTGTTATTCTGTTATTCTGTTCATCATGACTGTTATTCTGTTATTCTGTTCATCATGACTGTTATTCTGTTATTCTGTTCATCATGACTGTTATTCTGTTATTCTGTTCATCATGACTGTTATTCTGTTATTCTGTTCATCATGTCTGTTATTCTGTTCATCATGACTGTTATTCTGTTATTCTGTTCATCATGTCTGTTATTCTGTTATTCTGTTCATCATGACTGTTATTCTGTTATTCTGTTATTCTGTTCATCATGTCTGTTATTCTGTTATTCTGTTATTCTGTTCATCATGACTGTTATTCTGTTCATCATGACTGTTATTCTGTTATTCTGTTATTCTGTTCATCATGACTGTTATTCTGTTATTCTGTTATTCTGTTCATCATGACTGTTATTCTGTTATTCTGTTCATCATGACTGTTATTCTGTTATTCTGTTAATCATGACTGTTATTCTGTTATTCTGTTCATCATGACTGTTATTCTGTTATTCTGTTCATCATGACTGTTATTCTGTTCATCATGACTGTTATTCTGTTATTCTGTTATTCTGTTCATCATGACTGTTATTCTGTTCATCATGACTGTTATTCTGTTATTCTGTTATTCTGTTCATCATGACTGTTATTCTGTTATTCTGTTATTCTGTTCATCATGACTGTTATTCTGTTATTCTGTTATTCTGTTCATCATGACGGCGTGGCTCAGGGGTAGAGCGGGTTGTCCAATGATCGAAGGGTTGGTGGATCGAATCCCGCTCAAGCCCATGTCCATCTCACTGCCGTTGTGTCCTTGGGCAAGACACTTAACCTACTTGCCTCGTATGAATGTGTATGCATGTGAATGAATGTTGGTGGTGGTGGTCGGAGGGGCCGTAGGCGTTGATTATTCGCCACGCTTCCGTGAGTCTGCCTCAGGGCAGCTCTGGCTGCAATTGTAGCTTACCACCACCGGTATGACTGTGTATGAACGAATAATGGACTCTGTGAAGCGCTCTGGGTCTCATGAAGAGCGCTATATAAATCCAAGTCATTATTATTATTATTATGACTGTTATTCTGTTCATCATGACTGTTATTCTGTTATTCTGTTCATCATGACTGTTATTCTGTTATTCTGTTCATCATGACTGTTATTCTGTTATTCTGTTCATCATGACTGTTATTCTGTTATTCTGTTAATCATGACTGTTATTCTGTTATTCTGTTCATCATGACTGTTATTCTGTTATTCTGTTCATCATGACTGTTATTCTGTTCATCATGACTGTTATTCTGTTATTCTGTTATTCTGTTCATCATGACTGTTATTCTGTTCATCATGACTGTTATTCTGTTATTCTGTTATTCTGTTCATCATGACTGTTATTCTGTTATTCTGTTATTCTGTTCATCATGACTCTTATTCTGTTATTCTGTTATTCTGTTCATCATGACGGCGTGGCTCAGGGGTAGAGCGGGTTGTCCAATGATCGAAGGGTTGGTGGATCGAATCCCGCTCAAGCCCATGTCCATCTCACTGCCGTTGTGTCCTTGGGCAAGACACTTAACCTACTTGCCTCGTATGAATGTGTATGCATGTGAATGAATGTTGGTGGTGGTGGTCGGAGGGGCCGTAGGCGTTGATTATTCGCCACGCTTCCGTGAGTCTGCCTCAGGGCAGCTCTGGCTGCAATTGTAGCTTACCACCACCGGTATGACTGTGTATGAACGAATAATGGACTCTGTGAAGCGCTCTGGGTCTCATGAAGAGCGCTATATAAATCCAAGTCATTATTATTATTATTATGACTGTTATTCTGTTCATCATGACTGTTATTCTGTTATTCTGTTCATCATGACTGTTATTCTGTTATTCTGTTCATCATGACTGTTATTCTGTTATTCTGTTCATCATGACTGTTATTCTGTTATTCTGTTCATCATGACTGTTATTCTGTTATTCTGTTCATCATGACTGTTATTCTGTTATTCTGTTATTCTGTTCATCATGACTGTTATTCTGTTATTCTGTTCATCATGACTGTTATTCTGTTATTCTGTTATTCTGTTCATCATGTCTGTTATTCTGTTATTCTGTTATTCTGTTCATCATGACTGTTATTCTGTTATTCTGTTCATCATGACTGTTATTCTGTTATTCTGTTCATCATGACTGTTATTCTGTTATTCTGTTCATCATGACTGTTATTCTGTTATTCTGTTATTCTGTTCATCATGACTGTTATTCTGTTCATCATGACTGTTATTCTGTTATTCTGTTATTCTGTTCATCATGACTGTTATTCTGTTATTCTGTTATTCTGTTCATCATGTCTGTTATTCTGTTATTCTGTTCATCATGACTGTTATTCTGTTATTCTGTTCATCATGACTGTTATTCTGTTATTCTGTTCATCATGTCTGTTATTCTGTTATTCTGTTCATCATGACTGTTATTCTGTTATTCTGTTCATCATGACTGTTATTCTGTTATTCTGTTATTCTGTTCATCATGTCTGTTATTCTGTTATTCTGTTATTCTGTTCATCATGACTGTTATTCTGTTATTCTGTTATTCTGTTCATCATGACTGTTATTCTGTTATTCTGTTCATCATGACTGTTATTCTGTTATTCTGTTATTCTGTTCATCATGACTGTTATTCTGTTATTCTGTTCATCATGACTGTTATTCTGTTATTCTGTTATTCTGTTCATCATGACTGTTATTCTGTTATTCTGTTCATCATGACTGTTATTCTGTTATTCTGTTCATCATGACTGTTATTCTGTTATTCTGTTCATCATGTCTGTTATTCTGTTATTCTGTTATTCTGTTATTCTGTTCATCATGACTGTTATTCTGTTATTCTGTTATTCTGTTAATCATGACTGTTATTCTGTTATTCTGTTCATCATGACTGTTATTCTGTTATTCTGTTCATCATGACTGTTATTCTGTTATTCTGTTCATCATGACTGTTATTCTGTTATTCTGTTCATCATGACTGTTATTCTGTTATTCTGTTCATCATGACTGTTATTCTGTTATTCTGTTATTCTGTTCATCATGACTGTTATTCTGTTATTCTGTTCATCATGACTGTTATTCTGTTATTCTGTTCATCATGACTGTTATTCTGTTCATCATGACTGTTATTCTGTTATTCTGTTCATCATGACTGTTATTCTGTTATTCTGTTCATCATGACTGTTATTCTGTTATTCTGTTCATCATGACTGTTATTCTGTTATTCTGTTATTCTGTTCATCATGACTGTTATTCTGTTCATCATGACTGTTATTCTGTTCATCATGACTGTTATTCTGTTATTCTGTTATTCTGTTCATCATGACTGTTATTCTGTTATTCTGTTATTCTGTTCATCATGTCTGTTATTCTGTTATTCTGTTCATCATGACTGTTATTCTGTTATTCTGTTATTCTGTTCATCATGACTGTTATTCTGTTATTCTGTTCATCATGACTGTTATTCTGTTATTCTGTTCATCATGACTGTTATTCTGTTATTCTGTTCATCATGACTGTTATTCTGTTCATCATGACTGTTATTCTGTTATTCTGTTCATCATGACTGTTATTCTGTTATTCTGTTCATCATGACTGTTATTCTGTTATTCTGTTATTCTGTTCATCATGACTGTTATTCTGTTCATCATGACTGTTATTCTGTTATTCTGTTCATCATGACTGTTATTCTGTTATTCTGTTATTCTGTTCATCATGACTGTTATTCTGTTATTCTGTTATTCTGTTCATCATGTCTGTTATTCTGTTATTCTGTTCATCATGACTGTTATTCTGTTCATCATGACTGTTATTCTGTTATTCTGTTCATCATGACTGTTATTCTGTTATTCTGTTATTCTGTTCATCATGACTGTTATTCTGTTATTCTGTTCATCATGACTGTTATTCTGTTATTCTGTTCATCATGACTGTTATTCTGTTATTCTGTTCATCATGACTGTTATTCTGTTATTCTGTTCATCATGACTGTTATTCTGTTATTCTGTTCATCATGACTGTTATTCTGTTCATCATGACTGTTATTCTGTTATTCTGTTCATCATGACTGTTATTCTGTTATTCTGTTCATCATGACTGTTATTCTGTTATTCTGTTCATCATGACTGTTATTCTGTTATTCTGTTATTCTGTTCATCATGACTGTTATTCTGTTATTCTGTTCATCATGACTGTTATTCTGTTATTCTGTTCATCATGACTGTTATTCTGTTCATCATGACTGTTATTCTGTTCATCATGACTGTTATTCTGTTATTCTGTTATTCTGTTCATCATGACTGTTATTCTGTTCATCATGACTGTTATTCTGTTATTCTGTTATTCTGTTCATCATGACTGTTATTCTGTTCATCATGACTGTTATTCTGTTATTCTGTTCATCATGACTGTTATTCTGTTATTCTGTTCATCATGACTGTTATTCTGTTATTCTGTTCATCATGACTGTTATTCTGTTATTCTGTTCATCATGACTGTTATTCTGTTATTCTGTTCATCATGACTGTTATTCTGTTCATCATGACTGTTATTCTGTTCATCATGACTGTTATTCTGTTATTCTGTTATTCTGTTCATCATGACTGTTATTCTGTTATTCTGTTCATCATGACTGTTATTCTGTTATTCTGTTCATCATGACTGTTATTCTGTTCATCATGACTGTTATTCTGTTATTCTGTTCATCATGACTGTTATTCTGTTATTCTGTTCATCATGACTGTTATTCTGTTATTCTGTTCATCATGACTGTTATTCTGTTATTCTGTTATTCTGTTCATCATGACTGTTATTCTGTTCATCATGACTGTTATTCTGTTCATCATGACTGTTATTCTGTTATTCTGTTATTCTGTTCATCATGACTGTTATTCTGTTATTCTGTTATTCTGTTCATCATGTCTGTTATTCTGTTATTCTGTTCATCATGACTGTTATTCTGTTATTCTGTTATTCTGTTCATCATGACTGTTATTCTGTTATTCTGTTCATCATGACTGTTATTCTGTTATTCTGTTCATCATGACTGTTATTCTGTTATTCTGTTCATCATGACTGTTATTCTGTTCATCATGACTGTTATTCTGTTATTCTGTTCATCATGACTGTTATTCTGTTATTCTGTTCATCATGACTGTTATTCTGTTATTCTGTTATTCTGTTCATCATGACTGTTATTCTGTTCATCATGACTGTTATTCTGTTATTCTGTTCATCATGACTGTTATTCTGTTATTCTGTTATTCTGTTCATCATGACTGTTATTCTGTTATTCTGTTATTCTGTTCATCATGTCTGTTATTCTGTTATTCTGTTCATCATGACTGTTATTCTGTTCATCATGACTGTTATTCTGTTATTCTGTTCATCATGACTGTTATTCTGTTATTCTGTTATTCTGTTCATCATGACTGTTATTCTGTTATTCTGTTCATCATGACTGTTATTCTGTTATTCTGTTCATCATGACTGTTATTCTGTTATTCTGTTCATCATGACTGTTATTCTGTTATTCTGTTCATCATGACTGTTATTCTGTTATTCTGTTCATCATGACTGTTATTCTGTTCATCATGACTGTTATTCTGTTATTCTGTTCATCATGACTGTTATTCTGTTATTCTGTTCATCATGACTGTTATTCTGTTATTCTGTTCATCATGACTGTTATTCTGTTATTCTGTTATTCTGTTCATCATGACTGTTATTCTGTTATTCTGTTCATCATGACTGTTATTCTGTTATTCTGTTCATCATGACTGTTATTCTGTTCATCATGACTGTTATTCTGTTCATCATGACTGTTATTCTGTTATTCTGTTATTCTGTTCATCATGACTGTTATTCTGTTCATCATGACTGTTATTCTGTTATTCTGTTATTCTGTTCATCATGACTGTTATTCTGTTCATCATGACTGTTATTCTGTTATTCTGTTCATCATGACTGTTATTCTGTTATTCTGTTCATCATGACTGTTATTCTGTTATTCTGTTCATCATGACTGTTATTCTGTTATTCTGTTCATCATGACTGTTATTCTGTTATTCTGTTCATCATGACTGTTATTCTGTTCATCATGACTGTTATTCTGTTCATCATGACTGTTATTCTGTTATTCTGTTATTCTGTTCATCATGACTGTTATTCTGTTATTCTGTTCATCATGACTGTTATTCTGTTATTCTGTTCATCATGACTGTTATTCTGTTATTCTGTTCATCATGACTGTTATTCTGTTATTCTGTTCATCATGACTGTTATTCTGTTATTCTGTTCATCATGACTGTTATTCTGTTATTCTGTTCATCATGACTGTTATTCTGTTATTCTGTTCATCATGACTGTTATTCTGTTCATCATGACTGTTATTCTGTTCATCATGACTGTTATTCTGTTATTCTGTTCATCATGACTGTTATTCTGTTATTCTGTTCATCATGACCGTTATTCTGTTCATCATGACTGTTATTCTGTTATTCTGTTCATCATGACTGTTATTCTGTTATTCTGTTCATCATGACCGTTATTCTGTTATGAATGAATGAATGAATGAAAACTTTATTAACAGATTGCAGAATGGGTACAGTGCAGTACAGCTCAATACATACAATTGTTAAGGGGATGCAGACCAGAGAAAGACTTTCGTCTTGTTTCCACCAGGGTCCCCCATTTCCAATTCATCGTAACATATATGACATACATGACATACAGATAGACAGTACTGCTACATCTATACATTTATGACATACCAGATTTGCAATTACAGTACTGTATTTGTGATACAAAAAGAGACCAGAAAGAAAAGAGTATATACATTAGGCGTAGAAACTGTACATTGGATTGGGTAGGTGGGGGTGGGACTGTACATTGGAGGTGGTTGGGGGGGGGGGGGGGGGGGGTGTTGGCGGGGGTTGTGTTCGGACATTTACAGGGGCCAGTTTCGAGTTGCAGTCTCCCTTAGGTGTTTTTTGAGAGTGTTTTTGAAAGTGGGTAGTGATTCACATTCCTTTACAGCTTTGGGTAGGGCGTTCCACATTGATGTGGCATAATTGCGAAACGTGTTTAGTCCCTTGTTTGAGCCGAATCTGGGTTTAACATGATTTGTGGAGCTCCCTCTGGTGTTGTGATCGTGGTATTCACTGACCTTTGGGAAGTATTTAGTCATGTACATGGGTACCTTGGTCGTGTAGTGTATCTTGTAGACCAGGCCCATTGCAAGTTGCTGTACTCTGTCGTCTACTCTAAGCCATCCTAGGTTGTCAAAGTGGGCAGGGGTGAGGTGGGTTCTAGGAGTAAGGTCAAGCAGTAGTCTGACCAGTTTGTTTTGAGATGTTTGTAATTTTGTTTTTAGCGCCTTTGAGGTGCTTTGGTACCATGAGGTGCAAGCATAGTCGTAGTACCCTTGAATGAGTGCTCCTGCTAGAGTCTTCAGGGTATTCTTGTTTACCAGTGAGGAGATCCGGTACAAGAAACGAGTTCGTTGGTTGACTTTTTTTATTACATTGGATGCCATTTTGTCACAGGAAAGATTTGCCTCTAGGATGGAACCCAGGTAGGTAATATCTTCTTTCCTTGTGACAATATTGTCACCCACTGTAACTGAGAAGCCGTCGGTCTTGCTGAGTTTGTTATTTGAACCGAAGAGAATGGACTCTGTTTTGCCCATGTGTAATGATAGTTTGTTATCAGCGAGCCATATGCAGATTTTGCTTAGTTCTGAGCTGAGGGTTTTTTCAACCTGTAATTTGTTCTTGTCAGAGACCAGCAGGGCTGAGTCGTCCGCAAACAGGAACAAGTTGCAGTCACAAGCTGACGACATGTCATTTGCATAAATTAGGAACAGTAGCGGACCTAGTATGCTTCCTTGTGGAACACTGTTCTGTTCATCATGACTGTTATTCTGTTATTCTGTTCATCATGACCGTTATTCTGTTCATCATGACTGTTATTCTGTTATTCTGTTCATCATGACTGTTATTCTGTTATTCTGTTCATCATGACTGTTATTCTGTTATTCTGTTATTCTGTTCATCATGACTGTTATTCTGTTATTCTGTTCTTCATGACTGTTATTCTGTTATTCTGTTCATCATGACTGTTATTCTGTTCATCATGACTGTTATTCTGTTCATCATGACTGTTATTCTGTTATTCTGTTCATCATGACCGTTATTCTGTTCATCATGACTGTTATTCTGTTATTCTGTTCATCATGACTGTTATTCTGTTATTCTGTTCATCATGACCGTTATTCTGTTATTCTGTTCATCATGACTGTTATTCTGTTATTCTGTTCATCATGACCGTTATTCTGTTCATCATGACTGTTATTCTGTTATTCTGTTCATCATGACTGTTATTCTGTTATTCTGTTCATCATGACTGTTATTCTGTTATTCTGTTATTCTGTTCATCATGACTGTTATTCTGTTATTCTGTTCTTCATGACTGTTATTCTGTTATTCTGTTCATCATGACTGTTATTCTGTTCATCATGACTGTTATTCTGTTCATCATGACTGTTATTCTGTTATTCTGTTCATCATGACTGTTATTCTGTTATTCTGTTCATCATGACCGTTATTCTGTTCATCATGACTGTTATTCTGTTATTCTGTTCATCATGACTGTTATTCTGTTATTCTGTTCATCATGACCGTTATTCTGTTATTCTGTTCATCATGACTGTTATTCTGTTATTCTGTTCATCATGACCGTTATTCTGTTCATCATGACTGTTATTCTGTTATTCTGTTCATCATGACTGTTATTCTGTTATTCTGTTCATCATGACTGTTATTCTGTTATTCTGTTCATCATGACTGTTATTCTGTTATTCTGTTCTTCATGACTGTTATTCTGTTATTCTGTTCATCATGACTGTTATTCTGTTCATCATGACTGTTATTCTGTTCATCATGACTGTTATTCTGTTCATCATGACTGTTATTCTGTTCATCATGACTGTTATTAAAAGCCAGACTACAACACAGGTGCATCTCAATGAATTATAATCTTGAGGAAGTATATTGTTTCCCTCCACGCCACGCACCGCATTGATTCACGCAAAAGGAGCCGCGACCAAGTATTGAGTGCATATACTTTTCAGTAGGCCGACATTTCTGTAATATATATATATATATATATATATATATATATATATATATATATATATTTTTTTTTTTGTCTCATCTAATATTCAAATTTTCTCAGATGTTTTACAAGGACAGATGTAACCACAATGATATATCGCAAGCAACTGACCATTGTATTGCATCACAGTACTTTAGCTAATCTCGGTGCATGTTGATTAGACATATGGGGGCGGGGAGGGGGGGCGGGGGGTAAGGTGTCCTTGCTCAAGGGACACTTCAGCAGTATTGGCGATATATCAACACCGGCAATGGAACCAGCAACCCTAACCCGTGAGCACAGCGGGTGCAGGAACTAGTTTACTCGACTCCGTCACATTTACATTTAGCTGAACGCTTTTATCCAAAGCGACTTACAAGTTCTGTACGACAAGTCATCAGGAAGGGCACAACTCTATCAGCTGTGTAACAATGTGCATCAAGGTGTTCCATTAGGGCTGTGGGGGGTGCTTAATGTCTGAAGGAGTCGACTGAAGGCTTCTTGTCCTCTGCGAAAGCATGCAATTGGTCCACTGATGGATACATCTTGATATTTGTCTAGTAGTGTGTGAAATCCTCTTTCAGTGCCTCTGTGCCCGTTTTCTTAGGCAGTTAGCCTCGCTGGTATCATGTGCACCATTAGCGTTAGCCACGCTTCTAGGCCTCTTTGCTTTTGGAAATAATGATTTATAAAAAAGATTTGACGGCTCCTTTCGATCGATTAGTCGCCCTACAAGAGACCAGAGACACACTCACCTTATTCAGCTCCTCTATCCTCCTGATGAGCAGTGGGTTACTGGACGAGTTCTCAAAATAAACATAATCTGCAGAAGAGGGAGAGAGAAAGGGAGAAAAAGAGAGAGAGAGAGAGAGAGATAGAGGGCGAGGGATAGAGAAAGAAAAAGGAAGAGGGGGAGAGAGAGAAAGGAAGAGAGAAAGGAAGAGGGAGAAGGAGAGAGGGAAGGAGAGAGAGAGAGAGAGAGAGAGAGAGAGAGAGAGAGAGAACATCTGTCAGTCAGCGTTCTATACATGAGGTCATCAAACAGTCCTGGACGATGTCCAGATTTGAAACAAACCACGGCGGGTCAATTAGCGGAGAGGAGAGCGGCCGTACAGACTTCACCAGTACAGACCAGGGCTGTCAAAATTGGCCAAAAATGACATTCGAATATTCCTTCTAAAAAAAGGATGATATTCGACAATTTTTGCGCATATTTTTATTTAAAAAAATAATAATTAAAAAAAGAAAAGAAATGGTATCGTTTATTATTTCCGTTGTCGTTATTGTTACTATGTCCTGTGAAGTCCTGTTTATTGTTGTTATTACTGTATTGTGTTGTCTTGTTTAACACAATGTCTGCCACGCAGTTTGACCATCTTATACCTCTCACTGCCAGCGCTGTAAGCCTATGGAGTCGCTCACCTTCTTTGCAGGGCTATAACTTTTTAAATAGTATAGCTATATCGACATTACTATGGCCCATTCAACATCGGGTATCTATCGTTCCGGATGTGGGCACGTTATATTTTTTCATTCATACAGTGTCGTGTTAATACAGTCATGAATATAAGTATGTTTTTAGAGTGGTCTGCAGTAATTCCTAGAACGCGAGTTATAGGCCCTGATGCATATTATACATAATCGATTGTCGTTTTGTTCCTATACACGCTATATTAAAAAATCTCAAATGCATATGATCGGTATACATTATGCTCCATCATGCGTGAAGGAAAGAGGGGGAGGGGGTCGTTTATGATTCCTTGATGGTCAGTAACGGCTTTCTTTAGTACGACATCATACGTTGATCAGATGGATTGTAATCAGGGCATGAAATTAGAGCCCGCCACCCGCCATTGGCGGGCAGATTTTACGTTTGGCGAGTGAGACAGAGGTCTGTCCGCCATGTGGCGGGCAACGAAATAGTCATGTGAAAACCGATCGAAAAACATGATCCAATTCTTAGCGGAGTTCTCACTCGCTGTCTCAAGCACACAGACATGCAGCGCACTGCTCCTCCCCTCCTCCTTCCCCTCCCAAACCCGTGTAAACACAGAGGCTATTGCCTGGCAGTCTAGTGGGACCTCCGTGAGCTAACGTTAGCTACCGTTACAAAATGACCCAGTCAACTATTCACTTTTAGTTTCATACATGAGGCATTGTCTAACGTTATCTAGCCGGCTAGCTACTGATAGCTCCTGATATCAACAAATGCTCCAGCAAGTCTAGTAGTGCATAATACCTCCGTTGGCTAGGTAGCTCACGTTAGCTCACTACGAAATGACCAAGTAAACTAAATAGTTCACTGAGGCGTTGTCTTAACGTTATCTAGCCGGCTAGCAGTAGCTACAGATAGCTCCTGATATCAATGTCTTATAACATTGATTCGATGCGTATTCGAGCCCCTGGCTTCCATCGCATGAGGGCATGCTGAATGTAGAGTATAGGGTCCAGCTGCATTGCCGGAGAATCCTTGCTGGAGCTGGAGGCTACTCGAGTATAGGGTCCAGCTGCAGCGCCGGAGAATCCTTGCTGGAGCTGGAGGCTACTCGAGTATACACACAGACAGTGGAGCTGTTTGCAAATAGCGAGCATTTTGACTTGTTGCATG
Organism: Notolepis coatsorum; assembly: GCF_963971535.1. Taxonomy (NCBI): domain Eukaryota; kingdom Metazoa; phylum Chordata; class Actinopteri; order Aulopiformes; family Paralepididae; genus Notolepis; species Notolepis coatsorum. The sequence goes on along the minus strand of NW_028173821.1, from coordinate 13,316 downwards.
GTGGCGATGTCTCGCAGTCGCAGATAATACAACTACAAGTATGATTATATAATATATATATTTTATAAAAACATTTAAAAAAATGGCTGGTAAGAAATATGCTTGGCGGGTAGATTTTTCCCATCTACCCGCCACTGTCAAAAAGTTAATTTCGTGCCCTGATTGCAATGAAATAAATGGACAATCGAACTGGAAATAACGTTAGATTCCTCTTGGAATCGGAAACGACCGTGGCCGATGAGTCTGGAGAAAAAAATATTCAAATTATTTGATTTCCATCTGCTAGATCTGTTTTCCGTTTGTACGACGCAATAAGCGCCGAAAGCATATTGATTCTTGCGTCTCGAAAGCGATCCAATGCACTAGAGCAGGGGTGGCCAACCAGTCAGAGACTAAGAGCCAGAAAAATTACTGTGGTACCACAAAGAGCCACACCATATACCAGCGTTTCTCAACCTTTTTTTTCTGGCCTCTGAAGTTGCTAATGTCTTTTTTATTTGGGCCTCACAGGGTTAAAAGTACCCTGTGAGACCCACGGTTGCAAAATTACAAAATCACTTTTAGCCATTTCAAAAAAAGAATGTTTATTTAAAAAAATTAAAGCACATATATAGTCAATTGGTCCTGTTGTTCAGCCTCACAATGCTATTTGATAGTAAATGTGTTTATACTGTATGTCCCACCCTCTGGCCTCTGAAGTTGCTAATGTCTTTTTAATTTGGGCCTCACAGGGTTAACCTCTTAAGCCCGAGATATTCTCGAAGACACTCTGATGTCACGAGACAGTCCATCTTGGTATAGGGGGACCATACGGAT
>NW_028173821.1:0-7500 GCF_963971535.1 Notolepis coatsorum | reverse complement strand
CGCACATGCTACAGCAACATCGGTCTGTGCGATGAATGGATTTACTTCAGTAGCACTGGTTAGAGCTGCCGCGGTATCGGTATTACCGCGGTATCGCTGTTACATCATGCCCACCGCAGAGTTGGGCTGAATACCGCATCACCGCTGTTTTTTATAATAATAATAATAAAGTACCCTGCTCTCGTTGGGCTTGCGGCTCTGCAGATATACCCTACTTCTCTGTCGAGGTTCCAAGCGACCCTATTGGGTACCAGAAAAGTCACATGAAACACTGCAGACCACTGATTGGTCAGAAGAGATACGCGTCACACGTTGGAGCGTCTTGCAGTGCTTTTACTTCCTGAATGTCAGCCATTGATCAGAGCTCACAGTCACAACACGGCTAATACGTTAGCTCCCACCGGAGACCGGAGTGGATTACCGTCGCTCCTCAGGGAACGAGGCATAATGATTTCACTGCAACGAAATGTTATAATAAAAGCCCTTCGTTCTATACACTTGTCTGATTGAAAACTTTATTAACAGACCGCAGAATGGGTACAACTCGGCACGCTCTGAGCAAAGAAAGGAACTGAGATATGAATTGAGTAACGCTTGCCTTGCTATGGTCCGGTAAATACGCTGATGTTATTGAACGTGTAACTATATAACGTTAATGCCACAAAACGAATGCCTTTGTAATCATAAGTAGTAACGTTATAATAATAATAAGAAGAAGAAAGGGTCGGGGGGGTAACCGGTGGGCGCGCCGCTACCACCCCTGCCCGCGACACCGAGGGGAGACTTCGAATCCGTGTTTCACTTTTAATAACGAATGCGTGCTTGCCGAATCCCAAACAATATTCATGCTGCAAAGTCATCCTCTAAAGATAGACATTTAGACTAGAGGCAGGCTATATGCTATAAAGAGTAGACTACAAAAAAAAATTCATTCAAATTTTTTATTTTTTGTGTGTGTGTGTGTGTGGGTAATAACCGCAGCGGTAGGAAATATTTCGCAAATTTGTGCGGTAAGGAAAACATCAATACCGCGGCAGCTCTAGCACTGGTGCGATAGGCATTCGGTTCATTCATGTCGATACTCTTATTTTGAAAATCCTGTAGCGGGTCTCATTTCCGCCTAAGCGCAGCTCCAGCTATAATAACTATGGCTCCAGCAGCTAGCAACGCTAAGTTCATATCGATACTCTTATTTTGAAAATCCGTGGTGTCGTGACTCATATCCGCTCTACAGCACACAGCAGTACTCGTCTCAGTAGCAGCAGTAGCGTCTGGAACACGCACATTGCAACATAGCAAGGCTAGTGTGCCTATTTCGCGATCCAAAACAAATCCCTGCTGTTTTATTCCGGAACGGGTCAAATGCATATAACATGCTTTGCAATCCTCGCCATTCCTTTATGACCCTGTCGTGTTTAATACCGGAATTAACGTTACGTTAGCATAAGCTAACAACAAGCTAAAGCCCTGTTCAGAGCGATAGAGAACAGCAGAGTGTGGACTGGGAAGGAGGGGGTGGGGGGCAGGCATTCTCCCTTCTGTGTGTGTGCGTTTGAAAAGATATGATGTCAGGCGAGTATATTATATTGATAGTAAATGTACTGAGGGTGGACAGATAATGTTGATATTTAAACATAAAAAATACAATACATAATAAATGTATGCATGATCATCATGCAACATAAAACAATTGCAGGAACGGTTTGGGAGAGGAAGGGGTTTTAGGTTGCGTGTTCCAAAAATGTTTTACTTAAAGTTTAAAGCTCAATATATCAAAACGTGGCACTTTATAGTGAACAGGTGGTCTATTTGTATTAAAAACAATAAATAGTTTTTAATTTAAATGTCTGGAAGAGCTAAAAAAAAATCCAAATTATATTTGTTACCTTTTTTGAGTTGATCTAAATGTTACTGATTGTGTTAAATGGGCTTATGATATCATCTCATATCGATTGCAGGCACCTGCATTGTATCGTATCGTGGCAGATATCGGCAAATATCGTATCGTTGTCCAAATTATCGATATCGTATCGTGATGAAACTGGCAATTCCCACCCCTAGTAGAGTCCATACACCCAACACCAAATCCCATAATTCCTTACACGTAACGTGTCTGGCTGTGTGACGTCAACTTGTCAGCATGAAAATGACAGCCAAACATGGCACTGCAACTAAATAACACAAATAAAATAGGCACATTTGTGACTGTTACAAATATAACACGTTTTATACTTGTGCTACAAGATTTTGGCCTGTGCTACAAAACTATCAACCTCTGTAGCACCAGTGCTATGTGCAAAAAGAGTTAACGTACAGCCCTGGTATATACTGAACACTTTTGTCTACGTACCTGACTTCTATTTCATACTTGCTATACTTGTTTTATACTTATCTACTTTTGTCTAGCACAGTCTCTGGAGCGTAACAGAAAGAAGCATTTTGTATAAAAGTATTCTGTACTTCTGTATGACAACTAATAAAGAAACTTGAACTTGCCTTTTTATTACTATTATTTCTTTTATTTATACAACAGGTTTGTGTCTCACGATTCACAATATAATTTTCTTCATATATACACAGTAGGGCTGTCCCCGACTAAGGATTTGGATGGTCGACTACGATTAGCCAAAATTTGCCGTTAGTCGACTATTGGTCGACAAAAAAAATAAAATAAAAAGTATAATATTTTTTTTTTTTTCTTTTTTTTTATCATTCCATTTGGGCTGTGGGGGGTGCTTAATGTCTGAAGGAGTCGACTGAAGGCTTCTTGTCCTCTGCAAAAGCATGCAATTGGTCCACTGATGGATAGATCTTGATATTTGTCTAGTCTAGTGTGTTCATTAGACGGGTGAAATCCTCTTTCAGTGCCTCTGTGCCTGTTTTCTTAGGCAGTTAGCCTCTGGTATGCGTGCCATTAGCGTTAGCCACGCTTCTAGGCCTCTTTTCTTTTGGAAAGAATGATTAAAAAAATATATATATATATATATATATTTTTTTTTTAAATTATATTCGACTAAGAGGTTGGCCAGTCGACTACGGCTCCTTTCGACCGATTAGTCAACTAATCGATTAATAGGGGTCAGCCCTACCACACGCCAGCGTTTCCGTTAGCCGGTAATTACCGGTATTTGACCGGCAAAATCTGTTGAAGTCCGACATATTTAATCTCTCCGGTCTTAATGTCCGGTGAAAATAATTCCCTGAGTCTAAGCACAATTTGATTATTTGAATTGTATTAAAATAGGCTAAAATTAAATAGCCTATGCAATGAACGAAACAATCATTACATTTGTTTCATCGTTGCTTCTAATAATGACAACGACGTTGTCAGCGAGAGCTTAGTGCTGGGTGTGCGAACTTTTGTGAAGCTGCAGAGCCGGAGCAGCAGCAGCACAATGCAGTACTCCAGCAGTACTCCAATTCAGCCATTTTCAATTCAATGTTGGGTGGGGGGCGCTGCTGTGCGGTCCCCAGAAAAGAGCCAATAACAGCTGAATCTGCTGCTCTGCATCGACATACTCTCGCAAATAAGTCATTGGGAGGTGGAGAGAGAGAGTCGTCACGCAAACCCACGATAATGTTGCCGTCTCTCTCTGCCAAATTTCTCAGTTCTTCGCTTGATATAATTAATACAAATGTCCAATATAACGGAATTCGTTAGCTCATAAAAATGTGATTATAACAGACTGTTGTTTATTAATGTCGGGCGACTGCCCACAGACACCTATTTGATTTAAAGTCGGCAGCAGAACGGAGTCTCGGGACTTATTTTATTTGGAATATAATGACTTTATACGCAAAAGTAGCCTAGTTTTAAGTAAAAATATTATAAATCTACATGCCTTGATGATGTCATTCTTTTGTTTTGTTGTCATTCTTTTGCCTATCAATTGTTTTTAAGCTCAATAAACTCTGACCGGAATTTCTCTCATTTGACCGGTAGATTGAAATCTACCGGACACTGAGGCCGGCAACAATTTTTTCTAACGGAAACCCTGCCACACGCACACACTCACATTAAACAAACAACTCACTGCAGCACCCACTTTACCCACTTTAGAACACCTAAAGACACTTTATATTTATTGGTAAAGAATTTGCACTACAACCCATACCTCAGTACACCTTACTGTAAATTGTACCTCATCCCATCTCTGCTTTGCACTGTATAGTAGATTGTATATTAGTATGTATAGTATATTGTATGGTAACTCAGTTACTTCTACTCTACATTGAACATAGTATATATGTATATACTGAACAATTGTCTACGTACCTGACTTCTATTTTATACTTGCTATACTTATTTTATACTTATCTATTTTTGTCTAGCACAGTCTCTGGAGCATATAACAGAAAGAAGCATTTTGTATAAAAGTATTCTGTACTTCTGTATGACAACTAATAAAGAAACTTGAACTTGCCTTTTTATTACTATTATTTATTTTATTTATACAACAGGTTTGTGTCTCACGATTCACAATATAGTTTTTTTCATATATACATTTAAATTTAAATTTAAAACCACAATAAGATAACACAGATGGAATAAAAAGGTAAATCCATATATCGTTACAAGTGTATTAGCTTCGGGGCGGTCAGGTGGCGTAACGGAGATTGCGTTCGTCACCAAACCCCGGAGCGGCTGGATTCGTCTGTTCGAATCCAGCTCACAGCTCCGGCGTTGTCACCAGCTTGGCTGGCCGTTCACACTAATACAATTGGCAGTATTAGAGGGTGGGAGAAGCTGGCGGGGTGGGTCCGGGTCGTTGTAAACAGCGACTCCTACAGTTCGGTCGGGGCGCCTGCTCAGCGCGGATAGGATCTAAGGGGGGTAGTGTGATCCTTCCACACGCTACGCCCTCTCAGTGAGAGTCCGCGCTGCCAGGTGAAAAGAAGCGGTTGATTGGCTGGACGTGTGTCGGAGGAAGCACGTGGTAGCCTCCACTCTCCCAGATGATCTGACTGTGGGGGGTAAGTGCGCAGCGACCAGGAAGGGATTGGGAATTGGCATAACGACTAACATTGGGATGGGAGAAAATCGGAGGAAAATGGAGGGGGAAAAAGATCAAAAAAAAAAAACAAGTGTAGTAGCTTCTATGATCTGTGCTACAGACACACATGAGCTACTAGTGATGTGCATGACACCAGCCCCCCCCCCCCTCACCACTAGGGATGTGCATGACACCAGCCCCCCCCCCCCCCCCTCACCACTAGGGATGTGCATGACACCAGCTCCCCCCCCCCCCCCTCACCACTAGGGATGTGCATGACACCAGCCCCCCCCTCACCACTAGCAGGGCTGTACGCTAAGCTTTTTCACTAGGGGCACACTTGCCCCTAAATTAGAAATTTAGGGGCAAAAAATATGTTTTAGGGGCAAATTTTTTAATAACAATTTTACCATTATAGTGCAAAAAAATATGTTCCTCCTGCCTCATTACTGTGGTCCTTTTATTTAACATTTAAGTGCTTTTGTTGTCAGGTTTGTATCTTTTATAATGAACCAACTAGGTCTGGGCGATATGGCCTAAATATGATATCACGATATTTTCTGACCTTTCGGCGATACACGATACACATCACGATGTTTTTCTTTTTTACCCCAAACAATTCATTATGAGGCTTACCAAGACAGTATTTGAGTTTGCAAGCTAACATTAAAGACAAAATAAAATACCCATGCATTTAGCATTTTTATATTATATATTAGATTTAGATTATTGGATTATTAGATTATATATTGCATATATTTAGCAATGAGATATTATATGATTTAGATATGAAATATGATGAATTGAAAATGGGGGACCCTGATGTAAACAAGACTAAAGTCTTTCTCTGGTCTGCATCCCCTTAACAATTGTATGTATTGAGCTGTACTGTACCCATTCTGCAATATGTTAATAAAGTTTTAAATCAATCAATCAATCAATCAATCAATAGCATTTTAGCATTTTTATGAAACTACTGTATATTTGTATGTCTCTAAATGTTTTGATGAATTGAAAATGGAGGACCCTTATGTAAAAAAGCCGAAAGTCTTTCTCTGGTCTTCATCCTCCTGTACTGTATTGTACCCATTATGCAATCTGTTAATAAAGTTCTCATTCATTCATTCTGACGGAAAAACAGAATAATTTTGATTGACAGTAGAGTCTGCCAATTACGTCACAACGCTTGCACCCGCCCTGCTGTTCTTAGCACCAATCGGCAAGCGCATTCGTTTTTGACTTCCTGAATGCCCTGTGTGTGTTGACAACAACACAGCTACATTAGCTCCCCGCGGCCCACGAGTAGGAGACCAGTGCTCTGCAGGATGACTAAATGAGGCATAATGATTTTACCTCAACGAATGTTATAATAAAAGCCTTTCCATACATCGGTCTGATTGAAAACTTTATTAACAGACCGTGGAATGGGCATATCTCAGCACGGGCTGAGATATGAACGAGTAACGTGTGGACCAGATTGACGCGACACAAGGTTTACACAACAGCCCCCATCCCTTGTTTTATTGTATTTGTACCTGTACTACCTGCTGTCAGCTGTTTATCTCTCTCTGTGAGCTTGATTAGCTCACGTTAGCTAGCGTTAGCTCCGCGGCTAACCCTGAACTAAATCAATGACTAAAGCATTTCGAGTAGTTTTCACTGCACATAGAAGCAGCCAAACAGCGGGAGAATTTCGGGAGCATATGGCCAAAACACAGTTAGGAACCATCGATTCCCATCCCTACTACTAACTTTACTTTTCTTCATAGCTAAATCAGTCAGCCAGTCTATCAGAGTGAGTGCTCAGTTGATTTTCCCCGCTGATCATACCTGAGTGCTCAGCGTCATCACACGCCTTGGATCATTTAGGAGTGAAATGCGAATGCAAGGCTTGAAATCCCTACTCGCAAGCCCGCCCCCAAATATTATTTACCAATCGCAACGGCCAATTAAAGGGGCAATTTGCGATGAGATCATCGCAGCGTACAGCCCTGACTAGGGATGTGCATGACACCAGCCCCCCCCCCCCTCACCACTAGGGATGTGCATGACACCAGCCCCCCCCCCCCCTCACCACTAGGGATGTGCATGACACCAGCCCCCCCCCCCCCCCTCACCACTAGGGGTGTACATGACACCAGCCCCCCCCCCCCCCTCACCACTAGTGATGTGCATGACACCAGCCCCCCCCCCCCTCACCACTAGTGATGTACATGACACCAGCCCCCCCCCCCCCCCCCTCACCACTAGTGATGTACATGACACCAGCCCCCCCCCCCCCCTCACCACTAGTGATGTACATGACACCAGCCCCCCCCCCCCTCACCACTAGTGATGTACATGACACCAGCCCCCCCCCCCCCCCCCTCACCACTAGTGATGTACATGACACCAGCCCCCCCCCCCCTCACCACTAGTGATGTACATGACACCAGCCCCCCCCCCCCCCCCCTCACCACTAGTGATGTACATGACACCAGCCCCCCCCCCCCCCTCACCACTAGTG
>NW_028173822.1:0-1000 GCF_963971535.1 Notolepis coatsorum | reverse complement strand
CAGTTAGTGTGTGTGTGCTGCCTGTGTGTGTGTGTGTGTGTGTGTGCCTATGCGTTTTGTATGTGTGTGTGTGCGTGTGTGTATATGTGTTTGCATGTGCATGTGTGTGTGTGTGTGTGTGTGCACGAGCACGCGTGTGTGTGTGTGTGCGTATGTGTGTGCGTGCGTGTGTGTGTGTGTGTGTGTGTGTTTGCGTGCATGCACCAGCCTGTGTGTTTGCATGTGTCCATGTGCCCGTGCCTATGGCTGCGCCCCGTGTTGGTGTGTAAGCTGCAGGGAGATAGTTGTGCGTATTACCGCCAAGCGAGGGCGAGACATCCTGGCCTAACACCTCTCGCACTAATTAATCAGTGCGGTATTTAAGAGTGGCCGGGCGGACACCCAGACCTGCCTGTAATTAGTCCGCTTTGTTCAGCCAACGGCTGGGCAGGGCCTGGGAGGGGGGGGTAAGAGGGAGCAGAGGGGGTATCAAAGGGGGTGGGGTGTAGGAAGGGAGAGAGATTGGTACAGGAGAGCTCTGGGGTATAGCTGGAGAAGGGACAGAAAGAGAAAGAGAGAGAGGGAGAGAGAGAGAGAGAGAGAGAGAGGCTGAGGTTACACCTTTCGTATCATCTTCGTATTGTTTTCTTATACGCATCGCCGCGTATCGCCGCGACGTCATGCGCCTCGAGTCACACTTTCGTTTTTTTTTCGTTTTGTCACCAGAGCACACTGATGTAGTACACTGCCAAAGCAGTAGGTGGCAGTAGGTGGCAAACATGAAGGCAATTTCAACCAATCAGAACGAATGTGCCAATACACTTCCTGGAAGCTCCAGCAAAGAAAATGTAAATAAGGCAGGCGCCTATGCCGCGCCACCATCTTGCTCAATGCAGCAATTCTTTTTTCAGCAAAGCCTAATAAAAGTGCAATAAACAAAACGGATACATTCACTGTGTGTTCTGCCTGTCATTTGTTGATGAAACAAAACTAACATCAACACAAGTGACCACCAAGAGCG
>NW_028173823.1:0-18886 GCF_963971535.1 Notolepis coatsorum | reverse complement strand
CTGTCTAATAGGCTACTCTCTAATAGGATACTGTCTAATAGGCTACTGTATAATAGGCTACTGTCTAATATGCTACTGTATAATAGGCTACTCTCTAATAGGCTACTGTCTAATAGGCTACTCTCTAATATGCTACTGTATAATAGGCTACTGTATAATAGGCTACTGTCTTATAGGATACTGTATAATAGGATACTGTCTAATAGGATACTGTCTAATAGGATACTGTATAATAGGCTACTCTCTAATGGGCTACTCTCTAATAGGCTACTGTCTAATAGGCTACTGTATAATAGGCTACTGTCTAATAGGCTACTCTCTAATAGGCTACTCTCTAATAGGTTACTCTCTAATAGGCTACTGTCTAATGGGCTACTGTCTAATAGGCTACTCTCTAATAGGCTACTCTCTCCTAGGCTACTGTGTAATAGGCTACTCTCTAATAGGCTACTCTCTAATAGGCTACTGTCTAATAGGCTACTGTCTAATAGGCTACTCTCTAATAGGCTACTGTCTAATAGGCTACTCTCTAATAGGCTACTGTATAATAGGCTACTGTCTAATATGATACTGTCTAATAGGCTACTGTATAATAGGCTACTGTCTAATAGGCTACTGTCTAATAGGCTACTGTCTAATAGGCTACTCTCTAATAGGCTACTGTCTAATAGGCTACTGTCTAATAGGCTACTGTATAATAGGCTACTATCTAATAGGCTACTCTCTAATAGGCTACTGTCTAATAGGCTACTGTAGAATAGGCTACTGTAGAATAGGCTACTGTCTAATAGGCTACTCTCTAATAGGCTACTGTATAATAGGCTACTCTCTAATAGGCTACTGTCTAATAGGCTACTGTCTAATAGGCTACTCTCTAATGGGCTACTCTCTAATAGGCTACTGTCTAATAGGCTACTCTCTAATAGGCTACTGTCTAATAGGCTACTGTAGAATAGGCTACTGTAGAATAGGCTACTGTCTAATAGGCTACTCTCTAATAGGCTACTGTATAATAGGCTACTCTCTAATAGGCTACTGTCTAATAGGCTACTGTCTAATAGGCTACTCTCTAATGGGCTACTCTCTAATAGGCTACTGTCTAATAGGCTACTGTCTAATAGGCTACTCTCTAATGGGCTACTCTCTAATAGGCTACTGTCTAATAGGCTACTCTCTAATAGGATACTGTCTAATAGGCTACTGTATAATAGGCTACTGTCTAATATGCTACTGTATAATAGGCTACTCTCTAATAGGCTACTGTCTAATAGGCTACTCTCTAATATGCTACTGTATAATAGGCTACTGTATAATAGGCTACTGTCTTATAGGATACTGTATAATAGGATACTGTCTAATAGGATACTGTCTAATAGGATACTGTATAATAGGCTACTGTCTAATAGGCTACTGTATAATAGGCTACTCTCTAATAGGCTACTGTCTAATAGGCTACTGTCTAATAGGCTACTGTCTAATAGGCTACTGTATAATAGGCTACTCTCTAATAGGCTACTGTCTAATAGGCTACTGTCTTAATTAGGGGTGGGACGATACATCAATCCAGATCGATATATCGATCTATTATCAATAATCAAATAGGATCGATGCCACGTAAAAAGATCGATTCATATTGCGATACTCTTATTTTTAAAATCCGGCGACGGCGACGTCATCGCCCCGCGCCCAGTGTTGTGAAACTCAAACTCCGTTTAACATCAACACAGCAGTAGCGTCTAGAGCAAGACTAGTGTGCCTATTCTGTGACCCAAAACATGTCCCTGCTGTTTTATTCCACAACGGGTCCAATGCATCTAACCTGCTTTGCAATCCTCGTCACTCCATTATGCCCACGTCGCGTTAAAGAACGAAGATAACGTTACTTTAGCGTGAGCTAACAAGCTAAGAGCCATAGGCAGAGAGAAGTGTGGACTGGGAGGGTGCATTCTCGGGGATAGCCCCACTAACAGGATCTGGCCGTGCACCTTGGGACTCCCAATATGCTTTTCCAGCCAAAATACAGCTCTGTGACAGTGAATAGGATATTAATATCGAGAAAAAAAAGAAATTAACCAAAAACAGTGAACAGGAGGTCTATTTGTATTAAAAACAATAGATTGTTTTTCATTTAAATGTCTGGAAGAGCTCAAAAATAAAAATGTCATTATATTTCCATTGCCTTTTTTTGTTGATTTAAATGTTACTGATTGTATTAAATGGGCACATAATATCGTCCCATATCGATCGCAGGCACCTGAATCGAATCGTATCGTATCGTATCGTGGCAGACTGTGTGATATCGGATAATATCGTATCGTTGTCCAAAGAATCGATATCGTATCGTATCGTGATTAAACTGGTGATTCCCACCCCTAGTCTTAATAGGATACTGTCTAATAGGCTACTCTCTAATAGGCTACTGTCTAATAGGCTACTCTCTAATAGGCTACTGTATAATAGGCTACTGTATAATAGGCTACTGTCTAATGGGCTACTGTATAATAGGCTACTCTCTAATAGGCTACTCTCTAATAGGCTACTGTCTTAATAGGCTACTCTCTAATAGGATACTGTATAATAGGCTACTGTCTAATAGGCTACTGTATAATAGGCTACTGTCTAATAGGCTACTGTCTAATAGGCTACTCTCTAATAGGCTACTGTCTAATAGGCTACTCTCTAATAGGCTACTCTCTAATAGGCTACTGTCTAATAGGCTACTCTCTAATAGGCTACTGTATAATAGGCTACTCTCTAATAGGCTACTGTCTAATAGGCTACTCTCTAATAGGCTACTCTCTAATAGGCTACTGTCTAATAGGCTACTGTCTAATAGGCTACTGTCTAATAGGCTACCCTCTAATAGGCTACTGTCTAATAGGCTACTCTCTAATAGGCTACTGTCTAATAGGCTACTGTCTAATAGGCTACTGTCTTAATAGGCTACTGTCGCCATTTTTAGCAAGAGCTAGCAAGAGGCTGTGGGAACGGTAACGTTGCTTGGTCGGAAACTCCAGGTGGTTAGCTTGCAGCCCGCCTCATCCTCTGATCGGGGTCATCCCTATGTCCCCCGGGTCCTATGTTCCCTGATTGATTGATTGATTGATTGATTGATTGAACGTTTTATTAATTTTTATTATTTGATTAATTATTAATGTCCGCCTTGTTTCGAACTGGTTAAGCTTAGGCCCTCTTTCGAAGTTGGTTAAGGTTAGAGTTTGGAATCAGGGCTGGTGGTCTGACTATCTATCGCTACCGGGGAACATGGGACCCGGGGAACATAGACATGCTCCCCTCTGATCAAACCAAAACAGCACACTGTCCCCGATATTCACGAGTGCAACTGGAGCGACAGCTGGTGCCCCCAATAGAAGAACTGGGCGACACTGCAGCGTTCTCTCAAAATAAGCCATTTATTAGGCATGAGTTACACGACACGGCAGTTTCACTGTGTTGACTTCCAGCTAATGCTAGCTGTTTAGACAGTTAGCTTGTTCAAGTTTCAAGTTTCAAGTTCAAGTTTCTTTAATAGTTGTCATACAGAAGTACAGAATACTTTCATACAAAATGCTTCTTACTGTTACGCTCCAGAGACTGTGCTAGACAAGATAGTATCAAATAACATAGTATAGCATGCAATTTAGAAGAAGAAAATGAGGTCACAGCTTGTTGCTAGTGAGGTATATTTGACTCTGTTTATAAGGAATTATAAGTTAATACAGTGATAGTATGATATAGAATGTTAGATGTCAGTTACTGTTAATACTACAGTTAAATAGAGAGACTGTGTGTCTGTGTCAGAGTCGGAGAGAGAGAGAGGGGCCATTTTGAGACCAAAGAGAACAGCTGCAGGGGCCATCTTTGTTATTATAATGTCAGGAGGGCCTCAGCCCTTTCCCTTTAAGGTAAGCAGAGAGCCATAAACCTACGTTTAGAGACGAGAGGTAAGATCAGTAAATTAGTTGGTTAAAATGTAATTAGATGTAAATTAGAGAAGCTGAACAGAGACCTGAGTGGACAAAGATACAGGGAAGTATAATTGATGATTAGACCAATCGGTAGAGAATAGGAGGGATTTCATTCTACTATAAAATACTGTTGCTTAGAGAGAAACGCTCTCTCTTTGCTCCTGCTCTTGCTTTTGATTACCTGACCCGCCGTGTGCGTGTGTTAGAACTTAGAAGGAGGACTGGAGTCAAATCGCGACATAACTTTTGTCAACTGAACCTATTTTGTAATAAAGCAACTTCCGAAATGATAGAAGAAGTGCAGAACTCTCTTTTTCCTACAACGGTATTTTGACCATCTCACCGACTGAACGGAAGTAACCACCACACTAGTTTACGTGTTTGGATTAGCTAAATTAGTAATCCGGTATAAATAATAATGGATCATGGAAAATGTCGTTTCCATCAAAGCAAATGGATGCTTGGATGGAGTCTGTGCCAAACCTCAATAATTTATCCAATAAAGCCAGGGCCTTTTACATTCACCACCATATCAATACTTCCAGAAAGGTCTCTAATAGCATTCCAGTGAGAGGTCCATGCGGTAGTGTGTTCCTGCTGAGAGAGAGAGGGGGAGGAAGTGGGTGAATATCAGACAACTATTGATCCTCTCGGTTGCTTGTATATAAACAACAGGGGGGGCGAGGCACAGCGGGTCGTCTACTAAATACATGCAAATCTAATAGACATGCTTGTTGTCGGAGTCGATTAGGGGACCTGTGGTCTCTGATAGGAGCGCTGCTGCTGCTAAGCCTCTGCCCACCGAGAACAACACGCACACATGCTGCCTCCATGCTCCTATACACAGCAAATATATACACACACACACACACGCACACACACACACACACACACACACACACACACACGCTTAATGCTCACAAGCATACACAAGGCACACATAAATATACATACAGTACACAGTATACACAAATTCATGCATGGAAAGGCCATCTCTCTCTCTCTCTCTCTCTCTCTCTCTCCCCCTGCCTTTCTCTCCCTCCCTCCCTCTCTTTCTATATCTATTTCTCTCTCTATCTCCCTCTCCCTTTCCCTCCCTCCCTCTCTCTCTCTCTATATCTCTCTCTCTCTATCTCCATCTCCCTCCCTCCCTCTCTCTATCTCCCTCACTCTCTATATATACCTCTCTTTCTTTCTCTCTATATCTCCCTCTCTCTCTCTATATCTCTCTCTCTCTCTCTCTCTCTCTCTCTCTCTCTCTCTCTCTCTCTCTCTCTCTCTCTCTCTCTCTCTCTCTCTCTCTATATATATATATATCTTTTTATTTCCCTCTCCGTCCCTCTCTCTCTCTCCTCTCTATCTCCCTCTCTTTCCATCCCCCCTCTCTCTATCTCCCTCCTTCTCTTTCTCTCACCCTCCCTCCTCCATCCCTCTCTCTCCTCCCTCCCTCTCTCTATCTCCCTCTCTTTCTATCCCACCTCTCTCTCTCTCCCTCTCTCCTCCCTCCCTCTCTCCTCCCTACATCTCTCTCTCCTCCTTCCCTCCCTTTCTATCTCATTCTCTACCCCCCTCTCTCTCCCTCTCTCCCTCCCTCTCTCTCTCTGATACATTATGCAAGGCAATTGAATAGTGGTGTTTATCCAGCCCTGCTGTCCAGTAGAGCGTCAGCAAGATGTTCCAGAATAAACACCTGCTTTTATGAACTCCGCAAACAATACGACTGAGAGGAAGAGAACGTCCAGGCAGCCTGTTCACACCTCCCTCTGATTTGGTGCGTAAAGACGTCATTGTTTTGAAACAATGTCATGGAAAAAGTAAAGGAAAAAAACAGGAATAAGAAGAGAACCAGCAGCAACAGGAAAGTCATCTTTGCAGACCTGCCGTTTCCGAACGAACGCCGTCTCCTCTGGCAGAAGTGTTTTTTGGTGTGTATGTGTGTGTTGTTTGGCTGTGTTCAATCATTTCCTAAATGTCAGTCAGCGAAATAAGTGGCCTCAGCGGTCTCGGCTCGTATAGCCTCACACGCTGATGACTTTGGCACTGTTGCATTGTGGGTTGGAGGGAGCAGCCTGCTATCTTTTTAACTATAGGCCTAGCTATGCCACTTTCCCCCCTCGCCCGTTCGAGTATGTTGACGAGGAACATTGCAGCGCTTGGCTGACTGTTCTGGAAAACACACTGGCTGACTATCGGCCGACTATTATTACGTGCGCTTCAGTGTCACATGTTAAAGGTGATGTACGTGGTCTTTTTCTTTCTTATAAGTGTTGAATAGCTCTACATTCTAACAGCCATCACTGATAATAGTGTTTGGTCAGTACTAACATGGGTCTCCCAGTCCCTCCTGCTCTGCAGTAAACACAAAATAAATGTTCTGGTATCCTTTCCCACTTTATCCAACTAGGAGAGAGAACCCTAGATATTTGTACTTGTTTCAAGGAGTCTTGCCAAGACAAATTTGCTGGCAGATTATATTAATTGTTTCAAGCACATATATTTGTTTTTATTTCTTATTTTTGTCAGACCGTTTTTTCATTATAGAGTTCTCTCTCCTGATTGGATAAAGTGGGAACGGGAATACTAGAAAATGTATTTCCTCTTTACTGCAGAGCTGAGGGATTGGAAGACCCAGGTTACTGATACAATCTATATCAGTGATGGCTGTCGGGAGTGTAGAGCTATTATTTTAACATATGGACCACATATTTGAACAAAGAAACGACCACTTCCAGCATCTTTAATCGTTCATTTGAATGTGGATAGAATAGAATAGAATAGAATAGAATAGAATAGAATAGAATAGAATAGAAATACTTTATTCATCACGAGGGAAATTTGGCACTACAAATCGAAAGATACAGTCATGTCCTTTTTCCTTATTTTTTTTAATTTATAATTTGATTTTATTAAAAAAAATTGTTATGTAGGTGGGGACGAGTAGGGATGGATATTGGATGTATACTATGGATGGATGGATAGGTTTACCAGTACAGGATCAGTAACATCTATACTGGTACTCACTCTTTTGTTTATGTGTTTTTGTTTTTGTATGGGTGATGGGTAAAAAAAAAAAAAAAAAGTGTCAAGATTTACAATATACGTATGTACCGTACTTTTCGCACTATAAGCCGCACCTGACTATAAGCCGCAGCAGCTAAATTGAATGATGTGTACATATATAAGCCGCACTGGACTATAAGCTGCATGTGTTTTAATGTTCAATTACCATATGTAAGGAGTGGAGCCTGCGGCTTAATTTGACTCAACACGGGAAACCTCACCCGGCCCGGACACGGAAAAAGGTTTGACAGATTGATTGCTCTTTCTCGATTCTGTGGGTGGTGGTGCCGTTCTTATATTGAGTTTTAAGTTCCCACCTCTACAGAGAATGACTCCCGCCTCTACAGAGAATGACTCCCATTGGGACACAATACTGTCGGACAAATAACAAGAATTAACTCATTTACAAGTTGTATTAAGTTTAGCAAATAAGGGAACAGAGCAATGACATTTCAGATAAATAACATTTCAATGCAGTAAAAAAAGCAATATTTCGATTTTCGGGTTTTGTCCACATATAAGCCGCACCGTTATATAAGCCGCAGGGTAGAAAAATGGGGAAAAAAGCAGCGGCTTATAGTCCGAAAAGTACGGTACATTTGTGTGTGTATGTACGTGTATGCATTAGGGATGGGTACCGAATTCGGTACTTTTGAGGTACCGAACCGAAACACGTCGGTACTACCGAGTATCGAATCAAGTGAGAAACCGAAAAAAAAATAAAAAAAAATAAAAAAAAATATTTTGTATTAATTTTTTTTTGTTTTTTTTTTTTTTGTTTTTTTACTTTTTTTTTCATGTCAACGTTCACACGCACAATATATGCTTACCTAGGATTTGACTTGATTCAACAACAAAGCAGTCGGAGCAATGACAAGCCGAAAACTGTCGAAATTGTAGTTATTTGAAGTTTGGATTTTTTTTTACGACTGAGGTAGGTAAATTAAATTTCGACAGTTTTCGGCTTGTCATTGCTCCGACTGCTTTGTTGTTGAATCAAGTCAAATCCTAGGTAAGCATATATTGTGCGTGTGAACGTTGACATGAAAAGAAAAAAGTAAAAAATAAAAAAATAAATATAATTTTTTTTTTTTTTTTTAAAGTACCGAAAAAAGGTACCGTTGGGTACCGGTATCGATTCACAGGTACCGGTACCGGTATCGGTTCAAATGTGAAAGGTACCCATCCCTAGTATGCATACATAAGATAAGATAAGATATTCCTTTATTGATCCCCTTGGGGAAATTCAGGCATCATAGCAGCATGGGGGAAGGGGGTGGGGGGTGGTACAGGTAGTAAAAACAACACAAGCAGTGTAAACAAATAGGTCAATATAATTTACTATCTAACTAGCTGGGGAAAATAATTAATATTCACACAATATTCATATGTGTGACTATGTGTGTGTACTCTAAATGTAGAGTGACTTTATTGACACAATAAAGTATAAAATAAAAAAGATACATAGTGTACAGTAGTAGTGTACAATTGTACAATGTCCGTTTTAAAAGTAAATGTCGGTTTTAAAAGTAAATAACAGAGATGGGAAGACCCTCTCCACCAGGCTCTGTGCTCCACAGCCAAACGCCAGGTTACATACCACCACCATCGCACACGCAGCTACAGTAGTGCGCTCACCGCACGGCGAAGACAAGCCCCGCTTCGCTCGTCATAAATCTGCGAGCAGAACCCTGTCGAGGGCACCCATAAAAGCGGCATTGAATTTTACATCACATCAGCAAGCGGACCGCGCGGAGACTCCCGTGTTGTAGCCGATTGGCCGATGAGTTCTGATATATATGCGCGCTGGGCGGCTGATTTAGTGCGTGACTAAACTGAGCTGCTATTTATGGCGTTCTTCACAGAAACCCGGTGCCGTGATTTGTGTGTCTTATTATTTTCTCTTCCTCTGTGCCGTAATGGACGGGGAACAGCCACGCTGCTCAGGTGATCCGCGTTGTGACTGACGACTTCGACTGGCTCCCGGGGGGGTCTGTGGTTCCAACGTGGTCCCTCTGAGGAACTGAAGCCAGACCTGGCATGGAACTGTCTCTCTCTCTCTGTTTCTCTATCGCTTTCTCTATCTCTCTCTCTATCTCTCTCTTTCTATCTCTCTCTGTTTCTCTATCGCTTTCTCTATCTCTCTCTCTATCTCTCTCTTTCTATCTCTCTCTGTTTCTCTATCTCTCTATCTCTCTCTCTCTATCTCTCTCTGTTTCTCTATCTCTCTCTATCTCTCTGTGTCTCTCTCTCTCTCTGTTTCTCTATCTCTCTATCTCTCTCTTTCTCTATCTCTCTGTGTCTCTCTATCTCTTTCTCTATCTCTCTCTATCTCTCTGTGTCTCTCTCTCGCTATCTCTCTCTGTTTCTCTATCTCTCTATCTCTCTCTCTCTATCTCTCTGTGTCTCTCTATCGCTCTCTCTCTATCTTGCTGTCTCTCTCTATATCATTCTCTACCTCTTTCTCTATCTGTCTCTCTATCTCTCTGATTGATTGATTGATTGATTGATTGATTGATTGATTGATTGATTGATTGATTGATTGATTGAAAACTGTATTAACAGATTGCAGAATAGGTACAATACAGTACGGCTCAATACACACAATTGTTAAGGGGATGCAGACCAGAGAATACTTTCGTCTTGTTTACATCAGGGTCCCCCATTTTCAATTCATCATGACATTTATGACATACAAGATATACAAATATACAGTACTGTTTAACACTATGGGTGCCATGGGTTAAATTCATTATATACCATAGGTTGCCGGCTCTATTTGTCTATGGAGAAGTACCCCTTCTTTGCATGGCTATAACTTTTTAAATTCTATTGCTACATTGCCATTATTAGGGCCCATTCAAAGTCCTATATGTATTGTTCATTGTGTAGCAACGTTAAACTTTTTCATTCACATATTCATAGTAAAGTATGGTCTAATGTATAAGTATGTTTTCATCTCTTTCTGCAGCTTTCTCCAGAACGTGATATATAGCCCCAAATGCATTATATTGATGATGAAATACAGTTTGATGGCAATCGGGGCGATATAAAAAATTTCAATTGGACGTACTTCTAGAATGATCTACGTATGATCTGATGATGACCGGATGGGCGGGGGATCGTTTATAATTCCGTGGGCAGCGTTATATCATTCATCTAGTGTGGGTGATATGTTCATCATAACAGTTTATATGGAATACGATCAAAAATAACACTGAATATTACTGTATCCTCCTCGCGCCGTTGGGCGATGAGCGTGGAACAGTCATTTACCTATTATGGTATGTAGAAATATCGGGTCCATTTCCAGCTTGTATAATAGTCAGGGAGCGAAATTAACTTTTTGACTCACCGGCCAGTGGCGGGTAGATGGGAAGAGTCTACCCGCCAAGCATATTTCTTACCTGCCAACATTTTTTTGATTAAAAAAATATATATATATATTTTATATAATTTTTTTTTTTAAATAAAATATATATTATATAATCATACTTGTAGTTGTATTATCTGCGAGACATCGCCACCACGCAATAAGTCAAAATGCTTGCTATCTGCAAACAGCTCCACTGTCTGTGTGTATACTTGAGTAGCCTCCAGCTCCAGCAAGGATTCTCCGGCCCTGCAGCTAGACCCTATATTCAGCTAGACCTTACATTCAGCATGCAAGGATTCTCCGGCGATGCAGCTGGACCTATTTATAACGTTACCGTTCTTTTGTCAAATCACATTCAACATGCCCTCAGCTAGAATACGCATTCAATCAATGTTATAAGACATTGATATCAGGAGCTATCTGTAGCTACTGCTAGCCCGGTAGATAACGTTAAGACAATTTAGTTTACTGGGACAGATGGATCAACGTAAGCTAGCTAACGAGGGACCGGAGGTATTATGCACTCGAGTAGACTATTGCTGGAGCATTTGTTGATATCAGCAGCTATCAGTAGCTAGCCAGCTAGATACCGTTAGACAATGCCTCGTCATGTATTAAACTAAAAGTGAATAGTTGACTGGGTCATTGTTTAAACAGTAACGTTAGCTCTTGGAGGTCCGATATAGACTAGAGCAGATGGAAGTAAACAAGCCAAATGATAGCTTCCGATTGGTCATTTGCTTTTTTTCTCATGAAACCAGTCACGTCACTCTACTGTGATTGGACCTAGTGCGATGTGGGACTTGTAGTTTTTTAACGATCTCGCGGCGGAGAAAAAAAAGACGAGCGGCTATAATCTGTACTCGCACAAGAGTATCGTTATGAAGTTATGAACTACACGTCTACACGCCACACGGCGGGCAGCCCTCTAAGTGTCATGCGCCAAAGGTAAAAACAGCCCGCCCCTGGCGGGCGGCGGGCTTTAGTTTCGGTCCCTGATAATAGTATATATGTCCAAATCATGTTGTTTATCGAGTTATTGGCAATCGATCGCTATGTATTGTGTCGAGATCGAGTCCCGGGAGCCAAACAGAGTGCCCAGAAGTAATATGGCCGACCAGCACAACCTCCATAGCACTTCCTGTTTGGCGATTGCGCCGATCGGCCACCAGATGGCGCTCCTGAACCGCCAGAGAGCTCAGTGGGTCCTCCTGGTGGATCTCAGGCCAGCGGAGGGGAAATATGAATCCGATCGCAGATTTTTGAAATATTGATATAAGGACGCTGTACAGCGTCCTCCGGCAACTTGAGCATGGCCGGGAATGACGCTGTAAAGCGTTTCCCGGCAGTCAAAGTGTTAAGAGACAGAAATCCTAAAATAAAATATATACTGTACATTCGAGGGGGAAGAAACTGTACATTGGAGGGGGTTTGGTGGGTGGGTGGCGGATTGGGTTTGGACATTTACCGGGGCCAGTTTCGAATTGCAGCCCCCCGTAGGTGCTCTTTGAGAGCGGTTTTGAAGGAGGGTATGGATTCACGTAATTTTATGGCTGTGGGTAGGGCGTTCCACATTGTTGTGGCATAATTGCGGAATGTGTTTAGTCCCTTGTTTGAGCCGAATCTGGGTTGAACATGATTTGTGGAACTCCCTCTGGTGTTGTGGTCGTGGAATTCACTGACCTTTGGGAAGTATTTCGACATGTACATGGGTATCTTAGTGGTCTAGTGTATCTTGTAGACCAGGCCCATTGCAAGTTGCTGTACTCTGGCGTCTACTCTAAGCCATCCTAGGTTGTCAAAATGGACAGGGGTGAGGTGCAGTTTTAGGAGTAAGGTCAAGCAGTAGTCTGACCAGTTTGTTTTGTGATGTTTGTAGTTTTGTTTTTAGGGCCTTTGAGGTGCTTTGGTACCATGAGGTGCAAGCATAGTCGTAGTACCATTGAATGAGTGCTCCTGCTAGAGTCTTCAGGGTATTCTTGTTTACCAGAGAGGAGATCCGGTACAATAAACTTGTTCGTTGGTTGACTTTTTTGATTACATTGGTTGCCATTTTGTCACAGGAAAGATTTGCCTCTAGGTTGGAACCCAGGTAGTTAATTGCATCTTTCCTTGTGACAATGTCAATATTGTCACCCACTGTAACAGAGAAGCCGTCGGCCTTGCTGAGTTTGTTATTTGATCCAAAGAGAATGGACTCTGTTTTACCCAGGTGTAATGATAGTTTGTTATCAGCAAGCCAGGTGCAGATTCTGCCGGGTTCAGAGCTGAGGGCTTTTTCAACCTGCAACTTGTCCCCGTCAGAGACCAGCAGGGCTAAGTCGTCCGCGAACAGGAACAAGGAACAAGCTAATGACTGAGGAACTGAAACTAAACCTAAACATGGAACCAGAAGCTGCTGTAACTGCTGTGTCTGTCTTTGTCTGTCTCTCTACTTCCCTGTCTCTTTGTCTCACTTAGCTTCCCCCTCTCTCTCTCTCTATCTCAACGCCCCTCTCTCGCTCCCTATTTCAACTAGGGCTGAACGATTAATTGATTTTAAATCGCAAAAAAAGAAAGAAATGTCAAATTTTTAATAATTTTTTAACCAGGAAGTCCCATTGAGATACAAGATCTCCTTTGCAAGTTGTTGTTGTTATTGTTGTATGAACGGTTTGGGAGAGGGAGGTAAGGGGTTTTAGATTGTGTTGTGAAGTTTAGACTTCAGAGAGAGGGAGAGTAAAGTACAGAAAAAAAGGTACCGTTGGGTACCGGTATCGATTCCCAGGTAAAAATAAACATTTTCAGGCTCGGTGTCCCGAACAGACCCACCGTGTAGGCCAGATGCAAGCCACATTTTACAATAAACCTCTGTGGGGCTGCTTAAAAAAATTATAATTATAATCACAAATTTAATCGCGATCGCAATATTTCCCAAGATCGTGCAGCCCTAATCTCAACCCCCCCCCCTCTCGCCCTCTATCTCAACCCCCCCCCCCCCCTCTTGCTCTCTATCTCAGCCCCCCCCCTCTCTCTATCTCACCCCCCCCCCCCCTCTCTCTCTCTATCTCACCCCCCCCCTCTCTCTCTCTATCTCAACCCCCCCTCTCTCTCTCAGACTGATCATTTACACCAGTACACAGCAGACTGCATCCCTTCTCCGTGTGTCAATCCCACCACGCACGCACGCATGTGTGAGTGTGTGTGTGTGTGTGTGTGTGTGTGTGTGTGTGTGTGTGTGTGTGTGTGTGTGTGTGTGTGTGTGTGTGTGTGTGTGTGTGTGTGTGTGTGTGTGTGTGTGTGTGTGTGTGTGTGTGTGTGTGTGTGTGTGTGTGTGTGTGTGTGTGTGTGTCTCAGGTGCCATGGTGACAGCGGCACCTGAGATACAAGGCGTCTCCTAGGAGAGGATGATCAAAGGGACACAGCTTGCTGATGATAAGAAACACACACACACACACACACACACACACACACACACACACACACACACACACACACACACACACACAGGCGAGCACACATGTAACACAGGTAGAGAAGAACACACACATGATTTGCTCTGGGGCCACATGAGTCTAATTTCCATTTGGCTCATAATTGAGTTTAATATGAAAAACACAAACTTAAAAGGAAGCACATTCTGGATGTGTGGATTATATTGCTCCAAGCTTATTGAGCACACACACGCACACACACATACACACACACACACACACACACACACACACACACACACACACACACACACACACACACACTTGAAACACTTTGAAAGTCACAAGCTCCTCTTGCAACAGAGACGTTGGCCTCAATATTTCTGAATTCAAAATTCAGACTTGCGCTGAACATCACACAGACAACAAGACAAACTGAAATGTGTGCAGAATCGTCTAGTGTCTCATGTTTCAAGTTTCAAGTTTTGTTTTATTGGTCACATAATAAGGTTCATGAAACATTCTAATGAAATGCTTGCTTCTGTGTGACCCTCTTTCCTCCCTCTCTCTCTTTCTTTCTTCCTCCCTCTCTCTCTCTTACTCAGTGTCTCTCTTCCTCCCTCTCTCTCTCTCTTCCCTCACTCTCTCTTACTCGGTGTCTCTCTTCCTCCCTCTTTCTCTCTCTTTCTTCCCTCACTCTATTTTACTCAGTGTCCCTCTTTCTCTCTCTTCCCTCACTCTATTTTACTCACTGTCCCTCTTTCTCTCTCTTCCCTCACTCTCTTACTCAGTGTCTCTCTTCCTCTCTCTTCCCTCAATCTCTCTTACTCAGTGTCTCTCTTTCTCTCTCTTCCCTCTCTCTCTTACTCAGTGTCTCTTTCTCTCTCTCTCTCTTCCCTCACTCTCTCTTACTCAGTGTCTCTCTTCCTCTCTCTCTCTCTTCCCTCACTCTCTCTCTTACTCAGTGTCTCTCTTCCCTCACTCTCTCTTTCACAGTGTCTCTCTTCCTCTCTCTTCCCTCACTCTCTCTTACTCAGTGTCTCTCTTCCTCTCTCTCTCTCTCTCTCTCTCTCTCTCTCTCTCTCTCTCTCTCTCTCTCTCTCTCTCTCTCTCTCTTCCCTCACTTTATCTTGCAAATGTACAAAAATGCGGTAGAGGAGGTAGTGCACCAATAAATAGCTCAATAAATAGGGTGTGTGTGTGTGCACACATGCACAGAGAGAGAGGTAGAGAGAGAGAGGGATATAGAGACAGAGTAGAAGAGGTAGTGCAAATGTGTACGAATAAATAGCTAAATAAATAGCGTGCGTGTGTGTGCGTGTGCGTGTGTGTCAAGTCTTCCACTCTGTGATCATGAACACAACGCAGCATGTGTCTGCTGCTGCGGGGGGGGGGGTCTATGTGGGTCGGAGTGTTGTGTCATGTGACCCGCTCCGCAGGGGCCTCCTCGTGCGGGCGTGGCGGGGCCCTCGTGGCGGGGGGGGGGGGGACCCCTCACAGCAGGAGCAGCTGAAAGTGTACCAGCAGCGATCCGGTACACTCTGACCCACATAGCGCTGCCTGCTGCATCCTCTCATTAGTCTGCCAGCCAGAACCACCACACTCGACAACTCCGTAACTCGCAGGAGACGACGCGTCGACAGGGGGCGGGTAGAGGAGGCTGTTCTCATTACTTCCTGGCTGGCAACTTTTATTCTTTTTATTTTTTTGCCATCTATTTTTTTTTTTTATTAAAAGATGCGATCTCATGCAAAGCGCCGACCTTGCAACGGCCGCCCCACGGCTGAGTGAGAATCTGTCTAGGCTTTGAGTTATTGCGCCCGTGCCCCGAACCGAACCCACTGCGGTTTGGACCAATCGTCAGCGTCCTTGAAAGGAAGTACCGGGGGGCGTGAGGTGTGACAAAAGTTTTTTGTGGTCACGTTTTTTTCTTCTTTTGTTTGTTGCAGCGAGATTACATTCAAATATAAAGTTCACTTTTATGAGAAAAACAAAAAAACGAACAATAATTCAAAATATACAATAAAGATTTACTTAAGTAGAGGGGAAAAAAAGAAAAAGAAGAACCCACTGAGAAATCCATCTAGACGTCTATAAAAGAAAAAATGAATAACACAATTAAAATATAAATGATATAGAAATTGTTTACATTGTCATGCGGTCGGCTTCCGTTTCCTCAACAAAGGTTTGTAGAGTCTGCCTCTTAGTAGAGCCTCTGCATGGCACATGACTTCCCTGATCCAATGACTAATGCCTCGTCTCCATTAGCTAAGTGCAACCTGGCTGGGGCTAGTAGCCATGGAATAGGGTCTTTTGCGTAGGGCTGGGCGATATGGCCTAAATATGATATCACGATATTTTCTGACCTTTCTGCGATACACGATACGCATCACAATGTTTTTCTTTTTTTCCCCAAACAATTCATTATGAGGCTTACCAAGACAGTATTTGAGTTTGCAAGCTAACATTAAAGACAAAATAAAATACCCATGCATTTAGCATTTTTATATTATATATTAGATTTAGATTATTGGATTATTACATTATATATTGCATATATTTAGCAATGAGATATTATATGATTTAGATATGAAATATGATGAATTGAAAATGGGGGACCCTGATGTAAACAAGACGAAAGTCTTTCTCTGGTCTGCATCCTCCAGTCCACTGTTGTTGTATTGAGCTGTACTGTATTGTACCCATGCTGCAATCTGTTAATAACGTTTTCATTCATTCAGACGGCAAACAGAATCATTTTGATTGACAGTCGAGTCTGCCAATTACGTCACACCGCTTGCACCCGCCCTGCTGTTCTTAGCACCAATCGGCAAGCGCGTATTAATTTTTTACTTCCGCCATTGGAGAGCTCAATGACAACAACAATGGTAGCGGTAGCTCCCCGCGGCCGACGTTTAGCTTTTAGCTCCGCAGGATGACTAAACGACTGGAGGCATAATGATTTTACTGCAACGGATGTTATAATAAAAGCCTTTCCATACATCTGTCTGATTGAAAACTTTATTAACAGACCGCAGAATGGGCACAACTGAGTCAGCACGGGCTGAGATATGAACGACTAATGCTTGCTATATCTAGGTCGACCTCGGACATTGCTATGTAAATACGCTGATGTTATTGAACGTGTAACTATATAACGTTAATGCCACAAAACGAATGCCTTTGTTATCATAAGTAGTAACTTTGATGCAGTAGTGTGTGTGTGGGGCGGCACTGTTCAAAAGTTTCAACGTGTGGACCAGATTGACGCGACACAATCCTCTTGGGCAAAACATCACGATATCCACGATACGTTTAAAAAGTGTATCGTTAATGAACTGTACCCGATATTTATATAATATCGTCATATCACCCCCCCCTACTTTTGCGTCTCCATTGCGTTTCTTGTAAAGCCTCCGGTTGCTAGGCAACCTTTCAAAATTCACCCCACCAACTGTGGTACATAAGCTAAACCATGATGATACAACAGTCCCAGCCAGGTCTGGCCAGATTGTGAAAGGTGGCTGTCTCAGCCAGGGTCCAGCCAGGTCTGGCCAGGTTCTAAAGACAGGCTAAACCCTGGCTAGTGGAGACAAGGCCACAGCACGGCTAAACCCTGGCTAGTGGAGACAAGGCCACAGCACGGCTAAACCCTGGCTAGTGTCAGACGAGGCCACAGCACGGCTAAACCCTGGCTAGTGGAGACAAGGCCACAGCACGGCTAAACCCTGGCTAGTGTCAGACGAGGCCACAGCACGGCTAAACCCTGGCTGGTGGAGACGAGGCCACAGCACGGCTAAACCCTGGCTAGTGGAGACAAGGCCACAGCACGGCTAAACCCTGGCTAGTGTCAGACGAGGCCACAGCACGGCTAAACCCTGGCTAGTGGAGACAAGGCCACAGCACGGCTAAACCCTGGCTAGTGTCAGACGAGGCCACAGCACGGCTAAACCCTGGCTGGTGGAGACGAGGCCACAGCACGGCTAAACCCTGGCTGGTGGAGACGAGGCCACAGCACGGCTAAACCCTGGCTAGTGTCAGACGAGGCCACAGCACGGCTAAACCCTGGCTAGTGGAGACGAGGCCACAGCACGGCTAAATCCTGGCTAGTGGAGACGAGGCCACAGCACAGCTAAACCCTGGCTAGTGGAGACGAGGCCACAGCACGGCTAAACCCTGGCTAGTGGAGACGAGGCCACAGCACAGCTAAACCCTGGCTAGTGGAGACGAGGCCACAGCACAGCTAAACCCTGGCTAGTGGAGACGAGGCCACAGTACGGCTAAACCCTGGCTAGTGGAGACGAGGCCACAGCATGGCTAAACCCTGGTTAGTGGAGACAAGGCCACAGCACGGCTACACCCTGGCTAGTGGAGACAAGGCCACAGCACGGCTACACCCTGGCTAGTGGAGACAAGGCCACAGCACGGCTAAACCCTGGCTAGTGGAGACAAGGCCACAGCACGGCTAAACCCTGGCTAGTGGAGACGAGGCCACAGCACGGTTAAACCCTGGCTAGTGGAGACAAGGCCACAGCACGGCTAAACCCTGGCTAGTGGAGACAAGAGCACAACACGGCTAAACCCTGGCTAGTGGAGACGAGGGCACAACACGGTTAAACCCTGGCTAGTGGAGACGAGGCCACAGCACGGCTAAACCCTGGCTAGTGGAGACAAGGCCACAGCACGGCTAAACCCTGGCTAGTGTCAGACGAGGCCACAGCACGGCTAAACCCTGGCTAGTGGAGACAAGGCCACAGCACGGCTAAACCCTGGCTAGTGGAGACGAGGCCACAGCACGGCTAAACCCTGGCTAGTGGAGACGAGGCATATATGTCGGTAGAATAGGGTCTTTCCATTTACAGTATCAGTCCTTTGGCCAGGACAGAGCAGAAGACCAGCATATTGATTTCCCACCTATTAAAGGCAACAGTGGCTCAGAAGGTAGAGCGGTCGCCTGGTAGTGGGAAGGTTCCCGGTTCGATTCCCGCTCCTCCCGGTCAGCGTGTCGATGTGTCCTTGATCAAGACACTTAACCCCTAATTGCTCCCGATGAGCAGGTTGGCACCTTG
>NW_028173824.1:0-14980 GCF_963971535.1 Notolepis coatsorum | reverse complement strand
CAGATTCTCTGTCGATTGCTTGGTGTTCTGCGGTTTGTCTGTTAGCCGAAGCCTGTCTGTTAGCCTGTAGCTATCTACCGTGTGGTCTCCCCCCCCCCCCCCCCTTGGCTCGAGGGCTGGAGCTCCGCTCTCAGTGTGGTTCGTTTCACTGTCAAAACTCATCTGGCTCTCCACCGGAAGACTACCAGCTTAACGTCCTAAAGTCTCTCTCTCTCGCGCGATATTTCTCTAACTCTCTTCGCTCACCCCTGGCACCGGCCGCGTCCTCTCTGTAAAAGGGACGTTATCTCTCTCTCCTGTGGCTATCTGGTCACTATAGCAACGGCTTTCCCCTAGCCGACCCCGAGCTCCTCATCTGCATTGCCATGGCGACCACTATCTTTGTTATGGTTCTCTCAAACTCTTGCTTCTATACAGAACACTCTCAGTCTAATAATGATGTAGCAGAGAGGAGGTTTTTACCTACGTACCCCATGTTATAACCATAATGAAAACCAGTGATTTCCTTCACTACTGTCTGTCAGCTGTCCTTGGCAGGTCATATCTAACATGTAGGCTACTGTCTGTCATTGATTGATTGATTGAATTGATTGAACATTTTATTAACAGATTGCAGAATGGGTACAGTACAGTACAGCTCAATACACACAATTGTTAAGGGGATGCAGACCAGAGAAAGACTTTCGTCTTGTTACATCAGGGTCCCCCATTTTCAATT
The DNA here is from genome assembly GCF_963971535.1 of Notolepis coatsorum. Classification (NCBI taxonomy): domain Eukaryota; kingdom Metazoa; phylum Chordata; class Actinopteri; order Aulopiformes; family Paralepididae; genus Notolepis; species Notolepis coatsorum. The sequence goes on along the minus strand of NW_028173824.1, from coordinate 14,262 downwards.
CATCATAACATAAATGACATACATGACATACAGGTAGACAGTACTGTTGCATCTAGACATTTATGACATTTATGACATACCAGATCTACAAATATACAGTTCTGTTTATGAGTACAAACAGAGTCTAAAAAGAGAGTATATACATTTGAGGGGGAAGAAACTGTACATTGGAGGAGGTTGGGAAGGTGGGGTGGGGGGGTGGGTAGGTGGGGTGGGGTGGGGGTAACTGTACATTGGAGGTGGTTGGGTGGGGGGGTTGGTAGGCGGGGTGGGGGGGGGGGGGGGGGAGCTGTCTTGGTATGTCATAACATGTAGGCTACTGTCTGTCAGCTGTCCTTGGTATGTCATAACATGTACAAGAACGAAGGAACTCACTATACTGATTCAACATAATCATTGATAAGTAAGAAATATGGCGTGGGTTCTGTTCTTTGATGAACATTGTTACTCAGCTGATAGAGTTGTGCCCTTCCTGATGACTTGTCGTACAGAACTTGTAAGTCGCTTTGGATAAAAGCGTCAGCTAAATGACTAAATGTAAATGTAAATGTAGGCTATTGTCTGTCAGCTGTCCTTGGGTGTGGGGGTGACGATTTCCAGGCAGCGTGTCGAAGTATCCTTGAGCAAGACACTTAACCCTAATTGCTCCCAAATGAGCAGGTTGGCACCTTGCATGGTTGCCTCTGCCGTCGGTGTGTGAGTGAATGGGTCAAATGTGAGGAACAAAATTTTACATTTTAAGACTTTATCTATATAAATAGATACCATTTACCATTTAGGCCATATCTAATATGTAGGCTACTGTATGTCAGCTGTGCATCGTAGGCTAGTTACTTGTCAACACAGTTGGGCTTTTTTCTTTTCCACAGACAGTGGATGATTTCTGTATGTCGTGTGAGTGTTTGGATACCGGTAATTATAATGAATGGTAATAGATATTGTAGGGCGGGTTTGTTTGCTCTGGAGGAGAGAAGAGAGAGAGAGAGAGAGAGAGAGAGAGAGAGAGAGAGAGAGAGAGAGAGAGAGAGAGAGAGAGAGAGAGAGAGAGAGAGAGAGAGAGAGAGAGAGAGAGAGAGAGAGAGAGAGAGAGAGAGAGAGAGAGAGAGAGAGAGAAGGAGAGAGAGAGGAGAGGGAGAGAGAGAGAGAGAGAGAGAGAGAGAGAGAGAGAGAGAGAGAGAGAGAAGAGAGGAGAGAGAGAGAGAGAGAGAGAGAGAGAGAGAGAGAGAGAGAGAGAGAGAGAGAGAGAGAGAGAGAGAGAGAGAGAGAGGAGAGAGAGAGAGAGAGAGAGAGAGAGAGAGAGAGAGAGAGAGAGAGAGAGCAGAGAGAGCAGAACAGAGTGCTCCTGCGTCTCCCAGGTGTGTTGAGCTACTTGTGTGCCATGTTGTGTCCCACCCTGTGATGTTCAGAGGACGAGGAACATTGAACAAACTGTCTGACCGGATAGACTAGATAATAGCACTGTTGTTTTGCACATAGCAACCCTTTCTTCCAACATGGAGGACAAATGGCCATTAATCTAAACCAGGGGTCAGCAAACTTTTTGACATGGAGTGCCTGTTTGAAATATAGTTGTAACTAGTGTGCCTCAACAATATTCCATGCATCGTAATTCTTTTTCTCATAATCAGGTCTTTTTAATGATAATTTTTACATTATTACATCATTATTGTTATTGTTATTATTAACAATATTATTATGATGGTTGTATCAACCCTAAATCTGAGTTGGGGGGGGGGGGGGAATGCAATGCAGCCAAAAGGACCATTTCACTAACATTTGCCCATTCATTTTTGGACACATCACACACCATCGGTGTGTGTACTGTACGTGTGCTGTCATAGCTCCACCTACAGGCCTAATGGAGAACACCAGGAGAACACCAGGATGTGAATGGAGGGTGAATGTGAGGTATATCGTGTAAATAAGTTTTGATTGATCACAAGACTACACTGTAAAAAAATGAATAATAAGTTACCAGAACTTTAAAATATTGAGTTCAGTTACTGTGCATTAAGGTTTTCAGTTTTCAATCCATAATAAGTTAACAGAAAAATAAGTACAGAACCACATTATTTCAACCTAATAAAACTATGTTTATTGTCATTGTTTTAAGAACACAAGTTGACTTGGTAATACTCACATTTTGAGTAAAATAAATGGCTTTTAACATGTGCAATGTTCAATGAAATAGAAAAATAAATAATAAAATGTGTTGATTAATCCCACTGGTCACAATGGTGACCGTAATAATGTTTTTGTTATAAGGCTCTGCAAATGTTACTGAATGATGTAGCAATGTATTTCCAGCTAAATTGAAATAATAAACAAATAAAGGGTCTCAATTAAATATGTGGTAGTAAAAAGAACCTGTGAGAGGATTTCAACAAGATAAATGCGACAACAGTGCAAAATATTTCACTATAATATTAAAAAAAAAAAGAAAAAAAATTATAACATTTTTTTTATTTTATTTTTTTTACTGCTGCCCCCTGTGCCTATGAAAATGCCCCCGCGTGCCTAGGGTTGCCTACCCCTGATCTAAACCATAGATATATATATATAAACACTAGATGGCGCAAGGCGGAGTCTCCCGCGTAGTTCACCGGCGGCCATCTTGCTTCAGTGGACTACTGCTTTAACTCATTCGGGGCCTATTATATACATTTGATTTGGAAATAGTAGCGTGTCCAGTAGGGCTGACCTTCGAATTTTCTTTGGAATTTGAAGCTTCGGGCCGAGATTCTATTTTAATTCCAAGCTTCGAGATACATTTTTTTAATTTTTTTTTTTTTAAATTTTTTTTATGTTGTGGGACTTGTACAGCACTTTGTTCAACTTTGTCAGTGCTGTACAGTTTAAACCTTTTTAAATCTTAGACAAACAAAACACTTTGCTTTCATGAAATATTGTAAGCCATCATTTGAGGCTTTATAAAAGCAGCACAATGAACACAAATCTGTCAGTGCCGAGTCCGACCTCATCTTAAATAACAAACAGCATTGCTTGTTGTAGTTAACACTTTCTTTGCCACGCTTATGTACATCCTTATACCATCCTCTGCCAGCTCTATTTGTCTATGGAGAAGTTCCCCTTCTTTGCAGGGCTATAACTTTTTAAATTGTATTGCTAAATTGACATTACTATGGCCCATTCAACGTCAATTATCTATCGTTCAGGATGTAGGAACGTTATACTTTTTCATTCACATATTCATACTAAAATACGGTCTCAAGTATAAATATGTTTTTATCGTTTTCTGCAGAATTCTGCAGAACGTGATTTATAGCCCTAAATGCATTATATTGATGATCAAATACAGTTTGATAGCGATCGGCGCCAGATGAAAGATTTCAAATGGACGTGCTTCTAGAAGTTACTACTTATCATCTGATGTTGACCGAAAGGGGGGGGGGCGGGGGTCGTTTATAATTCCGTGGCCAACGTTAGATGATTCATGTAGTGTAGGTCAGCGGTTCTCAACAGGGGTTCCGCGGCACACAGGGGTGCCGTGGAGAGCTGCCAGGGGTGCCGCGAGATGCCTGGGAATGTTTCTTTAAAAATATAGAATGACAACAGTCTTATTTTGAAAATCCTGTAGCGGGTCTCATTTCTGCCCAAGCGCAGCTCCAGCTATAATAACTAGGCTCCGACAGCTAGCAACATTCAGGTCATTATGATACTCTTATTTTGAAAATGTCTCCCTCTGTGTGTGTGCGTTTGAAAATATATGATGAAGTCAGACGAGTATATTATATTGATAGTCAATCTACTGACGGTGGACAGACAGATGATGTTGATATTTAAACAAAAAATACAATACATAATAAATGTATGCATGATCATGCAACATAAAACAATTGCAACTAAATAACACAAATACAATAGGCACATTTGTGACTGTTACAAATATAACACGTTTTATACTTGTGCTACAAGATTTTGGCCTGTGCTACAAAACTATCAACCTCTGTAGCACCAGTGCTATGTGCAAAAAAAGTTAACTACAGCCCTGCAACTATTTAACTACATACAATAATTGCCTAATCTAATAACATGAACTAAAAAAGAAATCGATCACACGTTTCGTAAAGTTATTATAGAAACTTCACCAACTTAACGTCCGTGGCAGGCGTCATTACTTTTACCAACAGATTTTCCAACGCATTTCCAGAGCAGTCGCATTCGTGTGACATCACGGGTCCTATGTCCGTTATCAAGGAAAGCGGCTATCGCAATCGTCGTCGTGATAATAATCACTAAATGCATTCAGTGCTGGATCTAATCAAATGGATTTATCGAGACACGTTATGGAAAGTTCAAGACCGGACCACACAGCTTCTGAAAAGTGCTAATTACACGCTTCCGACGGCGATGGTCTACTTGCAGAACAAGTGAGTGTATCAGCCGCTGTGTTATGATTATTATGATACAAAATGTAAATGAATGAATGAATGAAAACTGTATTTAACAGATAAACAGTAAAAGGCACTCTGCAGGGATGTGATGTCATAATCAATCGTCACCTCACTAGAATAATATTTCCAACGTGAACCGCAAAGCTGAATTTTCACACAAAATGGACAAGTTTTTAACTCGTCCATCGAAACAGGTTACAGTTATACCAATACCAATTCAGTACCTTCCAGTACCAATTCGACCGCTGAGATTGCCCCAGTCAAACAGTGCAGCTGCAATGTTGTGTTCTCATGCTAAACCAGACTGTTATTATGTTGTGTTCTCATGCTAAACCAGACTGTTATCATGTTGTGTTCTCATGCTAAACCAGACTGTTATCATGTTGTGTTCTCATGCTAAACCAGACTGTTATCATGTTGTGTTCTCATGCTAAACCAGACTGTTATCATGTTGTGTTCTCATGCTAAACCAGACTGTTATCATGTTGTGTTCTCATGCTAAACCAGACTGTTATCATGTTGTGTTCTCATGCTAAACCAGACTGTTATCATGTTGTGTTCTCATGCTAAACCAGACTGTTATCATGTTGTGTTCTCATGCTAAACCAGACTGTTATCATGTTGTGTGATCCTTTTCTGTATTTAAAAAAAAATACATGATTTTCTGTTTGAGAAATGGTCACACTATTGCTATATTTATTTATACATTTAGACCTGAAACGCCTGCTAATAATGCATTATATAGCCTGCATATACACACAAATGTGTTTCCCGGTTTCAATGGGTTAAATAAACGTTATTTTGAAAGCAAGCACTTTTGTCATCATTGTAGCAAAAAAGACAGGACCGGAAAAGTCTTTATCGTATGTAGGGGTGCCGTGGAATATTTTATTGAACACAGGGGTGCCTTGGCAGCAGAAAGGTTGAGAATCACAATGGTCTGTGTGATTGCCATGAAATGCAACAGCATTGCTTGGTGTCTGTGAAATATCTGTCTATGACCTCGTTGTATTTAAAAGCCTCTAGGCTGTTGTTTTATACAGTATGTTGTCGCGCGGCGTTATGACTTTTAGCGTATCCGCCGCAGTCATGAGCAGTCGCATTACAGAGAGCTCTCGCCAAACAACCAAATCAACAAGGTTTTGTGGACATTTTCTACTCCTGCTAATATGGATTACGGACTTATACCTCAATTCAGCAATGAAGCAACATCAAACAGAAGTGGAGAGAAGTGAAAACGGATTTAACGAGACCCACAGTGACTTCTACCTTCTCAATGGCTCGGAAAAGAAACACATAGACGTCGGAACAGCGGCTATACACACGCTACTAACAGCGAGCCCTGTACGGAAAAACTTACCCCCGACTGGCAGATTGGACCGTAGGACCATGATCATCCTGGTTCTGCTACTTTCGGGAGACATTCATCTAAACCCAGGCCCGGTTATGACCAGAACTCAGGCTAGAAGGCTTGGTCTGGCAACGCAAGAAGCGATGGAGGTTCCCATCGCGACCAACATCAACAACGCACCCTGTGGCTACATCCACAGCGCGGGCGGCGATTCTCCCCCAATGACGCCGCAGCAGACAAGCACACGTGAGGCAGAGACGAGAGGAGGTGAACCGAGGGTCGAAACCATGACGACCAACTCGACGCGGGATTTAAACATCTCGACGCCCGATAGCCGGCTAGCTAGCAGAGCTAACAACGAAAACAACCAGGAACGAGTCCTTTGTTGTTCCAGCACGGCGCGGGACCCGACCCCCCCCTCCCCCCTTCTTTGTTGTTCCAGCACGGCGCGGGACCCGACCCCCCCCTCCCGCCTTCCCACCCACAACAACAAAGCCCCCCAGCCCCACACAGAGGAACAGATCACAAACGAACAATACTTCGAACCTGCCAACATCAATGAAATAACCAACGCCAATGGACTGAACATTTTTCACATTAACATTAACAGCTTAAAAAACAAATTGGATGAAATCAAACAATTATTCATAAATGGTAAGGCAAACATACTGTGCTTCTCAGAAACTAAGCTTGACGATTCTGTAAAAGATCCAGAGATAGAGATTGAGAACTACTCAATAATCAGGAATGATAGGAACAAACATGGAGGTGGTGTCTGTGTGTACATACACAAGGACACCAAATTCATCAACAGAAATGACCTGAATCATAAATCAATTGAAACTGTATGGGTGGAAATCCTATTCGAAAGGGTGAAATCCCTACTGGTTGGCACAGTCTACAGGCCGCCAGATCATAGTGGCTTTTATGATACACTGGATGGGTGTTTAGCTGGAGTTGAGGATGTAGACAAAATTCTTATTGGAGACTGGAACACGGATATGCAACGAAAAGATGCACCCGTCTTCAAGTCATTCAGTAGGTTTTGTGATCTGCACGGCCTCAGCCAGCTAATCACCCAACCCACACGTGTATGTGAATCAACTCAGACTACCATTGACCTCATTCTGACCTCCGACAAGTCCAAGATCACCAATAAAGGAGTTATAGCATGCGGGTTAAGTGATCATTATATGATATTCTGTACCCGCAAAAAACTAAAACTAAAGGCTGGCTGCCACAAAACAGTCACATCTAGAGACCTAAAAACCTACTCTAGCGAGGCCTTCAACCTTGAACTGGAGAGTCTGGACTGGTCAGATGAACTCAATGGTACACTGGTTGAAGAAACATGGCTTGGTTTCAAAACCAAATTCTCCACAATACTAAACGACATGGCACCGATAAGAACCACCAGGGTAAAAAATCGCGCTGAGCCGTGGATGCACTCCGAAATACTGGCCGCTATGAAAACCAGAGACAAAAAATGCTCTGAGTTTCGTAAAAGTCAGTCAAAGCTTACTAAAAGCACGAGCAGTGAACTCCAAGCCCACGTGACTGAACTCAAACTAGAAAGAAACAGACTAAGAAACGACGTAAACTCCATGATCAAAACTGCAAAAAAGAATTTCATCAATGACAAAACTGAGGAAAACAAAAACAAACCATGTGAACTTTGGAAATTACTCAATAATCAACTAGGATGCAGTAAAAAACTTAAAACCAGATTCTCAAACATAAACATAAAAACGGACAACACGCTCATCACAGACAAGCTGGATGTAGCCAATTACTTAAACATTTTCTTCACAAACATAGCCACAACACTGGTAAACAAACTACCCTCCCACTCAGGGCTTTATGGGGTAGAACACATAGTAGCTTACTACAAAAACCTAGGGGTCCGCAAGGACGACTTCAAGCTGGAAATGGTAACAACAGATGAGGTACTCAATAAACTGAGCGCCCTCCAACCTAACAAGGCCACTGGCCACGACAACATCCCTTCCAAATTCCTCAGAGACTCAGCAGCCGCCATCACCCCAATCATCACACACATAATAAACCTCTCCATAAAACAGGGACACGTCCCCAAGGACTTCAAAATTGCGAGGGTGACCCCTCTGCACAAAAAGGGCAGCAAATTAGACCCAGGCAACTACCGCCCTGTTTCTATTCTCACCTCCATCTCGAAAGTCATGGAAAAAATAGTCTACGAACAGGTCGAAAAGTACCTAGCGGAAAAAAATCTAATCTACGAATTCCAATCTGGCTTCAGAACATCCCACTCCACTGACACATGCCTTCTCTATTTGAATGACCACATCGAACAAGAGGTGGACGCAGGCAAATACTGCGGCATGGTCATGCTGGACCTACAAAAGGCCTTTGACACGGTCAATCACTCCATTCTGATTGACAAGCTAAAAGCAATTGGTTTTGACAGTCTATCAGTGAGCTGGATGCAATCCTACCTTGAGGGGAGGGAACAGATGGTGGAGGTAAACGGCACCCTATCCCCCCCCCTCACAGTGAGCTGTGGTGTTCCACAAGGAAGCATACTAGGACCGCTACTGTTCCTAATTTATGCAAATGACATGTTGTCAGCTTGTGACTGCAACTTGTTCCTGTTTGCGGACGACTCAGCCCTGCTGGTCTCTGACAAGAACAAGTTACAGGTTTAAAAAACCCTCAGCTCGGAACTAGGCAGAATCTGCATATGGCTCGCTGATAACAAACTATCATTACACATGGGCAAAACAGAGTCCATTCTCTTCGGTTCAAATAACAAACTCAGCAAGACCGACGGCTTCTCAGTTACAGTGGGTGACAATATTGTCACAAGAAAAGATGAAATTACCTACCTGGGTTCCATCCTAGAGGCTAATCTCTCCTGTGACAAAATGGCATCCAATGTAATAAAAAAAGTCAACCAACGAACTCGATTCTTGTACCGGATCTCCTCTCTGGTAAACAAGAATACCCTGAAGACTCTGGCAGGAGCACTCATTCAGGGGTACTACGACTATGCTTGCACCTCATGGTACCAAAGCACCTCAAAGGCGCTAAAAACAAAATTACAAACATCTCAAAACAAACTGGTCAGACTACTGCTTGACCTTACTCCTAGAACCCACCTCACCCCTGCCCACTTTGACAACCTAGGATGGCTTAGAGTAGACGACAGAGTACAGCAACTTGCAATGGGCCTGGTCTACAAGATACACTACACGACCAAGGTACCCATGTACATGTCAAAATACTTCCCAAAGGTCAGTGAATACCACGATCACAACACCAGAGGGAGCTCCACAAATCATGTTAAACCCAGATTCGGCTCAAATAAGGGACTAAACACGTTTCGCAATTATGCCACATCAATGTGGAACGCCCTACCCAAAGCTGTAAAGGAATGTGGATCACTACCCACTTTCAAAACCTCTCTCAAGGGACACCTACGGGAGACTGCAATTCAACACTGGCCCCTGTAAATATCCTAACCCAACCCCCTCCAATGTACAGTCATTTACCTAGTATGGTTTTGTCAATAGTCCAATGTACAATTTTGTTTGTTTGTACAGTGTCCCCCCCCCCCCCCCCTCAATGTACAGTTTTGCTTGTATATACAGTGTGCCCCCCCCCCCCACCCAACCTCCTCCAATGTACAGTTTCTACGTCAAATGTATATACTCCCTTTTCCTGACTCCTTCTGTATCACAAACAGTACTGTATTTGCAAATCTGGTATGTCATAAATGTATAGATGTAGCAGTACTGACTATCTGTATGTCATGTATGTCATATATGTCCTGATGAATTGAAAATGGGGGACCCTGATGTAAACAAGACGAAAGTCTTTCTCTGGTCTGCATCCCCTTAACAATTGTGTGTATTGAGCTGTACTGTATTGTACCCATTCTGCAATCTGTTAATAAAGTTTTCAATCAATCAATCAATCAAACCCCTGGGTAGGTGATATGATCATTAGAGCAGTTTGTATCGAACACGGTAAAAATAAACGCTGAAACTTACCCCAGTCTCCTCGGGCCGTTGGGCGATGAGTGTGGAGCAAAAATATTCCTATTATGGGATGTTGAAATATGCGATCCATCTCCAGGTTGTATAATAGTATAATATAATAGAGTTGCGAGGGGATCAACAGTAGATCTCAAGTCTCCGCGGGAGAAATATGATTGCGATCACAGATTTTTGAAATATTGATCTCAATGACGTGTTACGGCGTCATTGGCAGAATTAGCATGGCGGGGAATGACGAGTTAAGGCGTCCTTGGCGATTAAAGTGTTAACAAAGAGAGGCAGAGTTGATTTAAAAAAAAATAATAATAATAAAAAAAAAATCATATATATATATATATATTTTTTTTATTTGATTTGATTTGATTTGAAGTCTTTATTTCGAACATGCAATGAATACAACAAACAATAACAAAAAAGAAAAAACAACTCAATCTGCATGTTCGAATAATTTTTAATAATCACATTTTATTTTCATATTCGAATCCCATGCCCATCGAACGAAGCTTCGAAGCTTTGAAGTATTTAAGACAGCCCTAGTGTGCAGGGATGAAATGCCAATGCTTTTAGTAGAATTCACGTTGCGCCCTATAACTCAGCCTCCCAGGAATTAGCCCGGATCACTCTGAAACTATACTTATATTCACCAAGGGATAACGTGCGGACGTATTCATGAAAAAATGCATTCTTTTTTGCATCTTGGACAGAAGATAGAAGTTACTGTCAAATGACCATAGTATTGTATCCATAGCTATTGTAGTAAATTCCCAAACATAGACTCATGATTAACTAATGTGTGGAAATATTTAGGCCTCAAAACAATAATTCATAGATTTGTGTGTGTGTGGTTACATAGACTGATTGTGCAAATGCCCTCCTGGGGTGACAATGGCATAGTGGCAGCTGGGGTAAGACTCCTTCCCTTTAGGGGGTAGATCAAACAAAGACAAAAGGTCACGTAGACATGTTATCTCGCTGGAGTATCCTGTCACACACACAGACACTCACATACTTACACACACACATACACTCACACACACATTTTCACATACACATCCACACACACACACACCGTGATGAGGTTAAAAGGAAACAACTGTTACATCAAAGCGCCCATGAAGTGTTATCAGCTGCTTACGGCCTGGGGACACAGACAGACACACACACATACTCACACACACACATTTTCGAATACACATCCACACACACACACTCACACACACAGAGACACACACAGAGACACACACCCACACATTCACACACACACACACACACACACACACACTCACACAGAAGATCTCCAAACTAACTATTTCCTGGTATATTGTTAAAATAGTAATTTGAATCATTGAAGTAAGTTAAAATATAATTAGGTTTGGTCATACTAAAATGTCTACAATTAGTTAATGTGTCTGTGCTATTTTCATTTAGATTCAATATGATTAATAGGTTGTTCTATATGGTATTGAAATGTATTCTATTAAGCTAACAGAATGATTAGATTTGTTAGATATATGTTCTGAAAGTCAAACAGACTTAGTAATAAAGCGGTGTTTAGGTAATCAATATATTTTGAGGTTCATCAAAGTCAAGTAATGTGTTTAAGTAAAATTATAGGTTAGATATTATAGGTTAGATATTCTCTGGGTAACTGTGAAGAGGGTTTGGCCTATAAGCCAAACCCCTATTTTCAAAATGCCAGCTTAGCCGGCTTGTGATTGGAGCAATTAATGTGATGATGTCATCAACTCCGAGACACGGCCTGGGCTATAATAATGGGTGTGTGATGGTGGGAGAGGAACAGGAGGAAACAACAAAAGGACGCAGGAAACAACCAAAGAACACTCTGAACCACAACCAAACCCACAAGGACAGGACCTCACCTACCATCTCACCCATCTTGAGCAGGCAACGAGAACAAAAGGACTTTTTGGAGGGAAAACAGACTGCTTTGTTTTGTCAGCCAAGACAACACAAAGACCAGCAACAACTTATCAATTATCATTCTTTATACTGTAATATTAGGCTGGTTGTATCATCTTACGGCATAGTGTTTGTGATCAACAACCATAGCATCTTCTTATTGTAATTTGTATACATTCTTAAACTTTGATTAAACAACTGTTAAACTATCTTTCCTCCTAAATTCCTTCTGCCTTTCGGCCTGCTCAGTCAGTTTTGAAGAGAAGTGATCCCAGCTTTAAGGTATTTAATCACAACGCAGAGTACTAAGGCAACCCGGTTCTGAAGCAGAGCAGAACCGAAACAGCTTGGGAATCCACTTCACTATAATATAGAATATAGATATATCTCTACAAACAAGGTGACGCACCCCTATCTTTAAAGGGGACATGCATTACTATTCCTAGCACTATTTGGGTGTTTTAAACGTAGTGAAGGTCAATTATTTTGCGACAATGACCGAGTATAGCTATACATTATCCCGCTTATTACATGGCTAACTTACTAACAATATACCTAATTCATTTTACACCATCGACAAGACGAGATCAAATGCAGACACAGTTGTTCTGTGGCTCCGTCCGCTGTCAGCCCAAATAAAGTTATTATTATCGACGGCAGGTGTGTGGACTGATTGCACTGCTGCAGTGTGTGTCAGTGGGCTTGATTGCGAACAGCTGCGAACAGCGGTCATTATTGCTCGGCAGAGGTCCGTTATCGAGTAATAACGGACCTCTGACAAGCGCTATTGACCAATCACAATCAAGCATTTCGGCGAATGTTAAAACGCCATGTAATAAATATAAATAATATTCATGTTATGAGTGGGCGTGCTACCCTGTAGCAAGATGGCCACCATGTGGCAATGTCGGTCTCCGTTGGCCAGCAGCGCGGGTGAGTCATCTACTAGTCTTTATATATATCTATGTTCTAAACATTCCACAACAGCCCTCTATTGACTCCAGAATATAGGCATACCACCTGGTGGAGATTTACACTCTTACTGAGTCTTTTTACCTCTTTATGCCATAATGGTATTATCATTATTATTATTATTATTATTATTATTATTATTATTATTATTATTATTATTATTATTATTATTATTATTATTATTATTATTATTATTATTATTATTATTATTATTATTATTATTATTATTATTATTATTATTATTATTATTATTATTATTATTATTATTTATTATTATTATTATTATTATTATTATTATTATTATTATTATTATTATTATTATTATTATTATTATTATTATTATTATTATAGAGCAAGTATGATTATTGGTTAATCACAGGTGGAAAAGGCATAGCATAGTAGGTAGACATGACTTGCACTCATTGTACTTTTTGTATTTTGTACTTTTATGTTGTATTTGTATTTATATTTTATATTGTATCTATAGTGTACAGTATAGATACTGGACTGTACAGGACTGTGAAGTTCTGTATCCCCCCCTGTATCTCCCCCCATGCTGCTTTGACACCTGGATTTCCCCAAGGGGATTAAAAAAGGATCATCTTATCTTATCTTATGAGCATTTTCAGTGAAGTGTGGTGTGTGTGTGTGTGTATGTGTGTGTGTGTGTGTGTGTGGGTGTGTGTGTGTGTGTGTGTGTGTGCGTGTTAGTTGCTTTTATTGACAACAGGTAATCAATGAGCTTCCGTGTAGCATGTTAAAGGTCAGGGAATAATGAGCATGACAGCCAAAGTCTCTGGACAATGGACATGACGTTATGGTGTCTAGTCAGTGTTGCTGATACAACATATTCTGACCAGTCATCTCTATTGCTTGTCATCTGATGTAGATTGATGAAATATTATGAAGCATTGCTGTTTTTGTTTTGTATTAAAGGAACTTTTGGGGAAATTCGCTTATTTGCCATCTACCCTGGAGTTAGACAAGCAGATACATACCCTTTTCTTCTCTGTGCATGCATTAGGCTTAGGGAACAGCCGCGCCATTAGCCTAGCTTAGCGTCATTCACTGGAAGTGAATAGCCTAGCCTAGTTCCCAACAGTCACGAAATACACTCCAAATACAACTCCAAAACCTTCCTGTAAACATGTTGTGACCTGTGTATTTACCACGTGGAGAAAAAAATAAATGAGACATTTTAGTTTTTTAAGCAGATATATACTTATACTATACTTTTTTGCCGAACCACTGCTGCCTGAGCACAGTTACCGGTTACCGTCGGTAGTGTGATAGTAAAGGGTTAACCTTCTGTAGTGTGGCAGTGAAAGGGTTAACCTGCTGTTGTGTGGTAGTGAAAGGGTTAAGTCATTGAGATATTCTTTAGAGCCTGTGGGCCTGTGGGCCTCAGTGTCATCATTCCAAAGGGCTTCAAAGTGTGGAAGAATGTGGTCTATTTCTTTCAGGATTTTCTTAGGCCCTTGGTCCTCCATGTCAGAAGGTTTAGGGACTCTCCCGCCTTAGGTCATGGGTAAAGGAACTAAGGCTGAGAGCACTTATCGATAACTGC
>NW_028173825.1:1535000-1537500 GCF_963971535.1 Notolepis coatsorum | reverse complement strand
GTATGTATCCCCGACCATAGAGGCGAACCTGCAGGCGGTAGGAACCGTCCGCCGAACACCGGCTGTTAGGCCGCGTCGGCAGGGGCCCTCCCAAGGCAGGTCACGTTTTCCATTCGATCAGTGTGGGTGTCCGATGCGTTCACTGGGGCCCGGGGCTCCGCGCCCACGGGCCGGGGTGGTCGGTTTTGTCCCCGGGTCGATCCGACCGCCCTGGACCACTTTCCCATGAATGGGAGCGAAATACAACGTTTTTGACTTTTTTTATCAAAAAAAAGTTTTTTATGAAAAAATAAAAAATATAAAAAAAAAAACTTATTAAAAAACTTTTATAAGTTTTTAAAATTTTTCGGGACCTCCATGATTTGGGGGTCTTCGTGGAAAAAATCCGATCCGACGTGAGGCTCCCGTTCGTCGGGCACGAAACCTGGGTTTTCAGCCTCCTCCAGGCCTCCGGGAGCCACCCGGAGACCTCTCTCCATACTATAGGGATGGTACCTGTCTGTGAACACCCCCCTGCGCACGACATAGCCGAGAAAGGCCGATTTTCGAGGGCCATGGGGGAGAGGCCCCCCCAGGATCGACTTTTTTTACTTTGGCCTTGTCCGGTTTTTTTTTGCGGGATTTTGCGCGCCGCGTGGGAGCAAATTCGAGACACATACCCCATAGCCAAAAGATGTCCCACGACCTCCTCTATGTCCGGGAATATTTTCACGCGTGACGGAATCACGCGCCGTGCGTGGCACGCGTTTCCGTTTCGGCGATTTTCTTGACCCCTGTCGGGTTTCTTTTTCTAAGCGTTTTCGTCCACACATATCAATTGGGAATAGTTGCGGGACGTCGAGATGTACCCACGGTAGAAATCTCGCGTGGATCCTATAATTGGTTCATTTTTTTTTTCATATTTCAAAATCACAAAAAACGGTTATTGTCGAAAAGATACCTGTTCCCCTCGTTTTCGAGGCGGGAAGTGCTTTAGGAATAGATTCCCCCCACCGAGGGGCACCCGTGGATTTAATCTCGCGGGGATCGGGGCAATAGTTTTCCCGTGGGAGCCGTCCAAAAATCGGCGAGTTTCTCCCACGCAGTTCCGATTCTGAGCATTTTCGATACAGGAAGCCGATTAGGAAAAGCTTCCCCACGCCGAGATGGACCCAGGGTAGAAGGCACGCGTGGATCCGGGCAACGGTGCCTCCGTGGGAGCCGTGTGCGTTTCGGCGACATTCTCCCACGCAGTTCCGAGTCTGAGCATTTACGAGACAGGAAGCCGATTAGGAAAAGCTTACCCACGCCGATATGGACCCAGGGTAGAAGGCCCGAGTGGATCCGTGCAACGGTGCTCCCGTGGGACCCGATACGGTGATCCCGTGGGACCCGATACGGTGCTCCAGTGGGAACCGAGTAAGAGGCTAAGATTTTCTCGGGCATTTTCGAGACAGGAAGCCGGTTAGGAAAAGCTTACCCACGCCGAGATGGACCCAGGGTAGAAGGCCCGGGTGGATCCGGGCAACGGTGCTCCCGTGGGACCCGATACGGTGCCCCGGGCACCCCTTTTGGCCAGGTTTAGAGTGTCTCGGGCATTTTCGAGACAGGAAGCCGGTTAGGAAAAGCTTACCCACGCCGAGATGGACCCAGGGTAGAAGGCCCGGGTGGATCCGGGCAACGGTGCTCCCGTGGGACCCGATACGGTGCCCCGGGGACCCCTTTTGGCCAGGTTAAGAGTGTCTCGGGCATTTTCGAGACAGGAAGCCGGTTAGTAAAAGCTTACCCACCCCCAGATGGACCCAGGGTAGAAGGCACGCGTGGATCCGGGCAACGGTGCTCCCGTGGGAGCCGTGTGCGTTTCGGCGACATTCTCCCACGCAGTTCCGAGTCTGAGCATTTTCGATACAGGATGCTATTTAGGAAAAGCTTCCCCACGCCGAGATGGACCCAGGGTAGAAGGCACGCGTGGATCCGGGCAACGGTGCCTCCGTGGGAGCCGTGTGCGTTTCGGCGACATTCTCCCACGCAGTTCCGAGTCTGAGCATTTTCGAGACAGGAAGCCGGTTAGGAAAAGCTTACCCACGCCCAGATGGACCCAGGGTAGAAGGCCCGGGTGGATCCGGGCAACGGTGCTCCCGTGGGACCCGATACGGTGATCCCGTGGGAGCCGATACGGTGCTCCCGTGGGACCCGATTAAGAGGTTAAGATTGTCTCGGGCATTTTCGAGACAGGAAGCCGGTTAGGAAAAGCGTACCCACGCCCAGCTGGACCCAGGGTAGAAGGCCCGGGTGGATCCGGGCAACGGTGCTCCCGTGGGACCCGATACGGTGCCCCGGGGACCCCTTTTGGCCAGGTTAAGAGTGTCTCGGGCATTTTCGAGACAGGAAGCCGGTTAGGAAAAGCTTACCCACGCCCAGATGGACCCAGGGTAGAAGGCCCGGGTGGATCCGGGCAACGGTGCCTCCGTGGGACCCGATACGGTGCCCCGGGGACCCCTTTTGGCCAGGTTAAGAGTGT
>NW_028173825.1:1522500-1530000 GCF_963971535.1 Notolepis coatsorum | reverse complement strand
TCCGAGCCGGCTTCACACCCAACTTTTTGAGAAGCTGGGAATTTTCCGCAGGCCACTTTCCACGAGCCCCCATGGGGAACCCGTGTACCGACACTTTTGAGACTCCGAACTGCCTCTTCACCACCGGGATCAGACAGCCATACTTGGCCACTTTCATAAGCCCCGCAGCTTCGAGACAATCTTCGGCCCATTCGTATCGGACAGTGACGTCCACCACCAGAGCTACACGGCCTTTCAGCAGGATCAGATCCGGCGCCAGCAGGGCCCCGTCAGGGGTCGATAGGCGCCGTTCCCTTTCCACCTTCCAGCCACAGCTCTCGGCTTCCGTGCTCAAAAGGACACACACCCTGTTGTGTCTCCGAACCCTGATCTTCTGGGTCTCAGGGCACACTCCAAGGATATGCGCACAGGATTCGACTCCGACACCGCATCTTCTGCAGTTTGAGGCCAGGCGACCGGCTGGGCCGCCTCTAGTCAGGAACTCACGGGTTGGGAACACGTTCGCTCTCAGTTGAAGGGCCGCCACATACTGGCCTGGTCGAAAGTTGAACCTCGCGGGACAACCCAGCCAGCAATTGCTAACCTTGTCGCCTTCGAACATTCGCGTCCCCGCACCCTGAGCTACCATTCCGGCCCACCTGTCGAATTCCACTTGCCGCCAGCCACACGGGACCAGCGTTGTTCCTTTGAGCGCCTCCGCGGCCTCGGTCGCATTCACCCCAGGATCATCCCAAGGCGGGATGACGTCCTGCGAGCCCCCTGCGATGCTCCACATCCGCGCAAACTTGCGGGCCGAGATCGCGACTCGGGTTACGTCCCGCACCACTTGATCCTCTGATCGGCCCAACCTCCAGACCCTACGCACCTGCATCGCAGGCACTACTCGGGCCAGTTTCAGTACGCCTAGGCCTCCGTCCCGGTTCCTGCTATACAGTAACCCGTTCGAAGTGCAAGGCGGCAGGTGCAACCAGCGCTTGACCGCCCCTCGGATGAGGCGATCTCCTGCCCTCAGGGTGGCGACCCTGGTGCTGCAGTGGTCCGCTGCGTAGAGAACTCTGGGCAAGGCATGGAAACACAAGAGCTCCACCTTAATCGACGGGTCCAGTGGGGCCTTGCCTATTGATTCGATCAGTCGCCTGATCGCTCCCAGTATGTCTGACTTGACGATCCCCAGCCATGGGTTAATCCTAACGCCGAGATACTTCACCGAGTCCTCGTCGCCGATCAGGTGAAGGGTCTCCCCGCACAACTCCCAACGCACCTCGGAGTTAAGCTTAAGGTCGCCCTCCACCCTCTCTAAGAAAAACCCATGGCACTTACTGGGCGCGACGGCCATCCCAGTAAGCTGGCAAAACGTTTCCAGGCACACTAGGCTGCGTTCCATGCCCTCCTTCGATCTACTCATCAGCAGCAGATCGTCCGCAAACGCCATGGCCGATATGGAGTTACCCCCGCAGGTAAAACCATTCCCCGCGCGTTCTAAAGTCTGAATTAACGGATCGAGCGCCAGGTTGAAGAGTATAGGGGACATCGGGTCACCCTGCTTCACTCCTACCAACATTTCGATGTCGGCAGAGGCCCCTTCCTGGCAAGTCACTTTCGTGATACAACTCTCGTACAGCCTCCTTACGAGGCTGATCATGTGCTCGTCTAGTCCCTTAGCGGCCAGGGCACCGAGGATGTGCTCATGGGCCACCGTGTCGAATGCCTTCGCAAAGTCCACAAATACAATTCCCAACGATACCTTCCTCTCACGCGCCCATTTCATGACCACGCTAAGGGTCATCAAATTATCAGAACAACCCGGAGAGGCGATAAAGCCTCTCTGGCGGGGGTGGAACGGGATGCCGGCTGACATCCTCCCCGTTATGATTTTTGAGAAGAGGCGGGCGACCGTGGAAGAGATGGTGATCGGGCGCCAATTATTGAGATCACCATACAAATTAGCGTCCACGGTCTTGGGAATCAGACTTGTTCTGCAACTCTTGAAGACCTTCGGCACATTACCGGCGACGAGCCACGACGAGAAGATGTACGCCAGCTTCCAACAGTCGGGGTCCCACGCGATGAGGTCCTGCTTGGACACTCCATCCACCCCGGCTGCCGAGAGGCCATCAGTGGTCCTGAGACATTTTTTCACATCGAAGGGCTGGATTAGACGTTGGAAGACCGAGTTGTCTGCGCGACCATGCGATTCAAACATGCCGAATCCGAGGAAGGGTCTGGCCATGCCCCACCTGCCTTGGTACACCAAGGTGACCTCAGCAAGTGGGACTGGGCATTTCTGCCCAATACGCCCATCCAAGACGTATGCGGCCATCTTCTTCCGATCCATACGATAGAGTCCCATCAGGAAGCCCCGGCTGTGCCTCCTGATGTTATCCCTATCGCCCGTCTCCGGCCTGCGTCTCGCACGGTCAACACGCTCGTCGGCCTCCCGCAACCCAACCAACTCCTTCAACATGCACCTGGCTACAGATTCAATTCTCACCTCGCTGCAATCTTCCTCCGCGAGAGAAAAGGTGAAGTCGTCCTCCACTGCCGCGCCATCGGTAGCTGGACCCACAGTCAATAAGCTCCTCAGACCTTGTAGGACCCCTTGCTGTGGTACCGGTGGATCCGCTAGGGCCCTGAGCCCCTCAGCGAGTGCCTCGTAAGAGGCCACAGGCAGGTGGTTCACCCTCCTTTTCTCCTTTCTGGCGGCTGCCTCCTCCAACACTCTCCATTTCTCTTTCACCTGCAAGGAGCTCTTGCCCGTACCGAGTCTCACAGCCAGCTTGGGCCAGAAGCCCCGCTCCCTCTGCCCTGACGTTCGATACAGGCTCTTGAGCCGATCCACCTCAGCCACTGACCACAACGAGCCCCTGCTCGGGTCAGCACGGCTCTTCCTTTTCGCCGGTCCACGTTGCGAGTACCACCTGCGGTGGGCGTGCTTTTGATGCTGGGATCTTCCACGAACACTGGGGAACCGCCTGCGACACACTTCACATTCGAAGTCGGCAGTCGAGGAAAATCCCTCGCTGCACACCTCCTCGTGTGTCACTACAGCGCCCCAGAGCTCAGAGGTCCATCCGCACCAGCTGCACGCCCAGACGGCTACCGTATCCGGGTGTGACCAGGCCACATGAGCAGCCATGTCCCCCAGACTCGGCATCATCTTCCCACAAACAGCACATCGCCCCGTACCGGGGTAGGAGAACCGACACCTTCCCGAGCCAGAGACCAGTCGCAAATTGGCTTCGGCGGACCCACTCGGTCCCGCAGGTTGAGGTAAGATAGGTGTTGGGCTCGACGCACCGACACCGGATTCCAATCCAACTCGGCCAGTAGGCCTGCAGCCATGTCCCCGGACCACTTCCAACCTGGCACGCTTCGCGCTGAGCTGGGGCCCTCGCCCCATCTCCAGACTTCGCTTACATACTGGATAGCTGGGACGCCGATCGGGGACATTGGCGGAAGACAGCACTATGCTGCCCCCCGTCTCCCCTCCCAACCCATCCTCCCCTCCCGTAGTGGGGATATTGTTCTCAAACCCGGGCGTGCGATCGTCAGACCTACGCACGCCCGAGCCGCACCAATAGCGCCTGCTCGGAGACCACCCCGAACCCTGAATCCCTCTCGGGACCAGACCCGGACTAGCAACCCCGACCAGGGCACTACGGCGCTTCCAACCGGCTCGCAGAGGGGTGTCGGCAAGGGGTACCACGTCGGCGGCCCCCACACCCCTCTTCCCGCCCGTGCGCTCTCCGGAGCCGCGCACGCTTGGGGGTCCACACAGGGGGCGTCTGCTCGGAGACTCACTAGGCCCAGGGACCCTTCGCAGGATCACCATCGGGTTCATGAGCCCCGGCAGGCGCCTCCGGTAACGCCGCTCGGGTGGGGTTGCCCCCATGCCGAACGACTCCGATCCTTCAATCTCCATCCCGCTTGTCTCGTCCGTTACCTAGATGAAAAGAAAGAAGGGGGTCCGTTAGTATTCCTCGCGCCATGGTGGTACTAAATTCTGCCCCCTGCCAATCGGCAGAGAGCTCGCACCCGAGGCATACGCCCCGGGGTTAACATAGTACCACACGTCCGTCAATGCCTTTAAGTATCGACCCTTGATACCAAGGGCCACCCACCTTCCTACATGTGTTTCTTAACACGAACTCCTACCCCGAAGGGAAGGAGGAGGGGTGGATTGTTTCGCATCGCCTACGTCCTGCCCACGTCGCCATTAGTCAGCTTTGCCTCGTATATCGTACACGCACCGTTATCACCGCGCACAGCACCGCTCATGTCCGTTGCGTCGAGTCCTGGTTCATAATGTGACCGAGCCTACGGCCGCCTTTAAACAAGACAGCTTACCATCATAATCACAAATGACCTCTTCTCAGACCCGCCAGACGGTACCGATGTGTCGCCTTGTGTCCACGGATACGACCGAAGCTCCGCTGTCCTGGGCCAGGGCGCAAGCGCTGCATCCCATGTCCATCAATTCCTTTAAGTATCGACCCTCGAGACCAAGTAGGGCCACCCACCATCCTGCATGTGTCTCTCGACACGAACTCCTACCCCGAAGGGAAGGAGGAGGGGTGGATTGAGTCGCACAGCCTACGTCCTGCCCACGCGCCATTAGTCAGCTTTGCCTCGTATATCGTACACGCACCGTTATCACCGCGCACAGCACCGCTCATGTCCGTTGCGTCGAGTCCTGGTTCATAATGTGACCGAGCCTACGGCCGCCTTTAAACAAGACAGCTTACCATCATAATCACAAATGACCTCTTCTCAGACCCGCCAGACGGTACCGATGTGTCGCCTTGTGTCCACGGATACGACCGAAGCTCCGCTGTCCTGGACTGGGACGCAAGCACTGCAAACTGTATTAGCTTTAGAACCGCCACCAGAGGGACCGGCGCCGGCCCGGAGGCGCGACACCGCATGGGTTTTGGGTCTGATAAATGCACGCATCCCCGCAAGGGTCAGCGCTCGTTTGCATGTATTAGCTCTAGAATTGCCACAGTTATCCAAGTAACAGGTGAACGTCCAAAGGAACCATAACTGATTTAATGAGCCATTCGCAGTTTCACTGTATCGGCCATGTGTACTTAGACTTGCATGGCTTAATCTTTGAGACAAGCATATGCTACTGGCAGGATCAACCAGGTAGCCTCCAATCCGAGGTGGGCCCACGCGGAACCCGGCCACCGGCACCCGGGGACGCCTACGAGAGACGTGACCCGAGAAGCGAGGCGCTGCGCGCCCTCGTCGCGGCACCGATCTTGCCCTGGAATATCACGCGTGCACTGTTATCACTGCACAAACAACCCTGCTGAAAGTCGCACTGTCGGCACGCGTGACCGAGGCTTCATCGGGCTCTACGGCTGGGGCGGCAGCGCTCAACACAACTCTTTGTACAGGACTAGGAGGTACCTCCAACCGAGGTGGGCCCACGCGGAACCCTGCCTACGGCACCCGGGGACGCCGTTGCCCCTGGAAGCGAGGCGATGCACCGTCGCTCCGGCAGTCTTGCCCCGTTGACCACACATGCACTGTTATCACTGCACAAACAACCCTGCTGAAAGTCGCACTGTCGGCACATGTGATCAGGAGGATGCACTGCCTTCGGCTAAGGCCACAGCGCTCAACGCAACCATTTCTACAGGAGTAGGAGGTAGAATACGGAGTTTGGGGTAGGATTCGCGAAAATGTGTTTACCTGAGGCCGGGCGGAACCATGGGGTTGCATTGAAACTTTGCCTGCAAGCAACCCGGGTAGACCGCCGCGACCGAGGTTATCGGACTACCAGGTCAGACGGGCCGACTTAGTCTCGCTGTACGAGGGCTGGCTGGGGCATGACGGATGGCGTGTCGGCGCCACCCGTATGTATCCCCGACCATAGAGGCGAACCTGCAGGCGGTAGGAACCGTCCGCCGAACACCGGCTGTTAGGCCGCGTCGGCAGGGGCCCTCCCAAGGCAGGTCACGTTTTCCATTCGATCAGTGTGGGTGTCCGATGCGTTCACTGGGGCCCGGGGCTCCGCGCCCACGGGCCGGGGTGGTCGGTTTTGTCCCCGGGTCGATCCGACCGCCCTGGACCACTTTCCCATGAATGGGAGCGAAATACAACGTTTTTGACTTTTTTTATCAAAAAAAAGTTTTTTATGAAAAAATAAAAAATATAAAAAAAAAAACTTATTAAAAAACTTTTATAAGTTTTTAAAATTTTTCGGGACCTCCATGATTTGGGGGTCTTCGTGGAAAAAATCCGATCCGACGTGAGGCTCCCGTTCGTCGGGCACGAAACCTGGGTTTTCAGCCTCCTCCAGGCCTCCGGGAGCCACCCGGAGACCTCTCTCCATACTATAGGGATGGTACCTGTCTGTGAACACCCCCCTGCGCACGACATAGCCGAGAAAGGCCGATTTTCGAGGGCCATGGGGGAGAGGCCCCCCCAGGATCGACTTTTTTTACTTTGGCCTTGTCCGGTTTTTTTTTGCGGGATTTTGCGCGCCGCGTGGGAGCAAATTCGAGACACATACCCCATAGCCAAAAGATGTCCCACGACCTCCTCTATGTCCGGGAATATTTTCACGCGTGACGGAATCACGCGCCGTGCGTGGCACGCGTTTCCGTTTCGGCGATTTTCTTGACCCCTGTCGGGTTTCTTTTTCTAAGCGTTTTCGTCCACACATATCAATTGGGAATAGTTGCGGGACGTCGAGATGTACCCACGGTAGAAATCTCGCGTGGATCCTATAATTGGTTCATTTTTTTTTTCATATTTCAAAATCACAAAAAACGGTTATTGTCGAAAAGATACCTGTTCCCCTCGTTTTCGAGGCGGGAAGTGCTTTAGGAATAGATTCCCCCCACCGAGGGGCACCCGTGGATTTAATCTCGCGGGGATCGGGGCAATAGTTTTCCCGTGGGAGCCGTCCAAAAATCGGCGAGTTTCTCCCACGCAGTTCCGATTCTGAGCATTTTCGATACAGGAAGCCGATTAGGAAAAGCTTCCCCACGCCGAGATGGACCCAGGGTAGAAGGCACGCGTGGATCCGGGCAACGGTGCCTCCGTGGGAGCCGTGTGCGTTTCGGCGACATTCTCCCACGCAGTTCCGAGTCTGAGCATTTACGAGACAGGAAGCCGATTAGGAAAAGCTTACCCACGCCGATATGGACCCAGGGTAGAAGGCCCGAGTGGATCCGTGCAACGGTGCTCCCGTGGGACCCGATACGGTGATCCCGTGGGACCCGATACGGTGCTCCAGTGGGAACCGAGTAAGAGGCTAAGATTTTCTCGGGCATTTTCGAGACAGGAAGCCGGTTAGGAAAAGCTTACCCACGCCGAGATGGACCCAGGGTAGAAGGCCCGGGTGGATCCGGGCAACGGTGCTCCCGTGGGACCCGATACGGTGCCCCGGGCACCCCTTTTGGCCAGGTTTAGAGTGTCTCGGGCATTTTCGAGACAGGAAGCCGGTTAGGAAAAGCTTACCCACGCCGAGATGGACCCAGGGTA
>NW_028173825.1:1507500-1512500 GCF_963971535.1 Notolepis coatsorum | reverse complement strand
AGCGCTCAACGCAACCATTTCTACAGGAGTAGGAGGTAGAATACGGAGTTTGGGGTAGGATTCGCGAAAATGTGTTTACCTGAGGCCGGGCGGAACCATGGGGTTGCATTGAAACTTTGCCTGCAAGCAACCCGGGTAGACCGCCGCGACCGAGGTTATCGGACTACCAGGTCAGACGGGCCGACTTAGTCTCGCTGTACGAGGGCTGGCTGGGGCATGACGGATGGCGTGTCGGCGCCACCCGTATGTATCCCCGACCATAGAGGCGAACCTGCAGGCGGTAGGAACCGTCCGCCGAACACCGGCTGTTAGGCCGCGTCGGCAGGGGCCCTCCCAAGGCAGGTCACGTTTTCCATTCGATCAGTGTGGGTGTCCGATGCGTTCACTGGGGCCCGGGGCTCCGCGCCCACGGGCCGGGGTGGTCGGTTTTGTCCCCGGGTCGATCCGACCGCCCTGGACCACTTTCCCATGAATGGGAGCGAAATACAACGTTTTTGACTTTTTTTATCAAAAAAAAGTTTTTTATGAAAAAATAAAAAATATAAAAAAAAAAAACTTATTAAAAAACTTTTATAAGTTTTTAAAATTTTTCGGGACCTCCATGATTTGGGGGTCTTCGTGGAAAAAATCCGATCCGACGTGAGGCCCCCGTTCGTCGGGCACGAAACCTGGGTTTTCAGCCTCCTCCAGGCCTCCGGGAGCCACCCGGAGACCTCTCTCCATACTATAGGGATGGTACCTGTCTGTGAACACCCCCCTGCGCACGACATAGCCGAGAAAGGCCGATTTTCGAGGGCCATGGGGGAGAGGCCCCCCCAGGATCGACTTTTTTTACTTTGGCCTTGTCCGGTTTTTTTTTGCGGGATTTTGCGCGCCGCGTGGGAGCAAATTCGAGACACATACCCCATAGCCAAAAGATGTCCCACGACCTCCTCTATGTCCGGGAATATTTTCACGCGTGACGGAATCACGCGCCGTGCGTGGCACGCGTTTCCGTTTCGGCGATTTTCTTGACCCCTGTCGGGTTTCTTTTTCTAAGCGTTTTCGTCCACACATATCAATTGGGAATAGTTGCGGGACGTCGAGATGTACCCACGGTAGAAATCTCGCGTGGATCCTATAATTGGTTCATTTTCTTTTTCATATTTCAAAATCACAAAAAACGGTTATTGTCGAAAAAATACCTGTTCCCCTCGTTTTCGAGGCGGGAAGTGCTTTAGGAATAGATTCCCCCCACCGAGGGGCACCCGTGGATTTAATCTCGCGGGGATCGGGGCAATAGTTTTCCCGTGGGAGCCGTCCAAAAATCGGCGAGTTTCTCCCACGCAGTTCCGATTCTGAGCATTTTCGATACAGGAAGCCGATTAGGAAAAGCTTCCCCACGCCGAGATGGACCCAGGGTAGAAGGCACGCGTGGATCCGGGCAACGGTGCCTCCGTGGGAGCCGTGTGCGTTTCGGCGACATTCTCCCACGCAGTTCCGAGTCTGAGCATTTACGAGACAGGAAGCCGATTAGGAAAAGCTTACCCACGCCGATATGGACCCAGGGTAGAAGGCCCGAGTGGATCCGTGCAACGGTGCTCCCGTGGGACCCGATACGGTGATCCCGTGGGACCCGATACGGTGCTCCAGTGGGAACCGAGTAAGAGGCTAAGATTTTCTCGGGCATTTTCGAGACAGGAAGCCGGTTAGGAAAAGCTTACCCACGCCGAGATGGACCCAGGGTAGAAGGCCCGGGTGGATCCGGGCAACGGTGCTCCCGTGGGACCCGATACGGTGCCCCGGGCACCCCTTTTGGCCAGGTTTAGAGTGTCTCGGGCATTTTCGAGACAGGAAGCCGGTTAGGAAAAGCTTACCCACGCCGAGATGGACCCAGGGTAGAAGGCCCGGGTGGATCCGGGCAACGGTGCTCCCGTGGGACCCGATACGGTGCCCCGGGGACCCCTTTTGGCCAGGTTAAGAGTGTCTCGGGCATTTTCGAGACAGGAAGCCGGTTAGTAAAAGCTTACCCACCCCCAGATGGACCCAGGGTAGAAGGCACGCGTGGATCCGGGCAACGGTGCTCCCGTGGGAGCCGTGTGCGTTTCGGCGACATTCTCCCACGCAGTTCCGAGTCTGAGCATTTTCGATACAGGATGCTATTTAGGAAAAGCTTCCCCACGCCGAGATGGACCCAGGGTAGAAGGCACGCGTGGATCCGGGCAACGGTGCCTCCGTGGGAGCCGTGTGCGTTTCGGCGACATTCTCCCACGCAGTTCCGAGTCTGAGCATTTTCGAGACAGGAAGCCGGTTAGGAAAAGCTTACCCACGCCCAGATGGACCCAGGGTAGAAGGCCCGGGTGGATCCGGGCAACGGTGCTCCCGTGGGACCCGATACGGTGATCCCGTGGGAGCCGATACGGTGCTCCCGTGGGACCCGATTAAGAGGTTAAGATTGTCTCGGGCATTTTCGAGACAGGAAGCCGGTTAGGAAAAGCGTACCCACGCCCAGCTGGACCCAGGGTAGAAGGCCCGGGTGGATCCGGGCAACGGTGCTCCCGTGGGACCCGATACGGTGCCCTGGGGACCCCTTTTGGCCAGGTTAAGAGTGTCTCGGGCATTTTCGAGACAGGAAGCCGGTTAGGAAAAGCTTACCCACGCCCAGATGGACCCAGGGTAGAAGGCCCGGGTGGATCCGGGCAACGGTGCCTCCGTGGGACCCGATACGGTGCCCCGGGGACCCCTTTTGGCCAGGTTAAGAGTGTCTCAGGCAGTCCCGCCGCTGCCCCTCGCTCTGCCGCATACATGCCCACCCGAGTGGAGGTCAGGGGACATTGGGGGCCTGCACACCCATGTGGAGGTCAGGTTAGGTTGACAGTCACTACCTTAACCCTTAGAAGTCTAACCTAAATAGCTCCTCCTCCTGAGAATTTCCCCCTTTTTTTTTGTTACATAATATAAAATTACAGATTCATACCTTCAAAATAAGCCATCAATTGTCAAATTTGAGACGATAGTTTTCAATCAATGTCCTATCAAACATTCTGGTAAAATCCTAACACCTTTTCAGTATAGGACTTTGAACTAGATCCAAGTTCATTCAGCTATCTGATGAGAGAACTACACTCCCAGAATTCAATGTGATCATTGTCACTAGCACCATTTTCACACCTGAGCAAAGGCCCAGTCATTCCTTTGTTATTCCAGTGAATGGACCCAGCAGGAGGCCTAGCCTGTGTGTGTGTTTCTGTGTGTGTGTGTGTGTCTGTGTCTGTATCTACAGTACTGTACCATATCAAAAAAAAATAAGCAAACTAGACTAGATGTAAATGTAATGTGTAAATGTGTAAATGTAAATGTGTGTGTGTGTCTGTCTGTCTGTGTATGTGTGTGTGTGTATGTGTGTGTGTGTGTCTGTGAAACATGTCTTGTACTCATTTACCTCACTAAATACAGCAATGTGTAACTGTAGATTTCAAGAGAGAGAGAGAGAGAGAGAGAGAGAGAGAGAGAGAGAGAGAGAGAGCGACAAGAATGCTCATATCCAAAAGTATTAGATAGATATAGGTCATACATGTAGGTATGCATTTGGTTACACACACACACACACAGAAGTAGTCTCAGAGAGGGAGATACAGAGGAGAGATGGAGAGAGAGATTTGAACTTAGTGTCCACTTGGGTGTCTGAAAACAGGCTGAAGTTAAACATCTCAAAAACCAAGAGCCTAATATTGGGATCCAAGCATACTATAAGAAAAACGTGAAGCTAAGTATATCTTTAGACGGAACAGCTATTGAGCAAGTTTAATCCCTTTTATTGTATTGTCTGTGATCTGATACTCTGTTTGTGTACTGTAATGCTATTTGGAAATATTTTTATATTTTTATATGTAGGAATATTGGAATATATTTTTAAATGTATGCTACTATAATGTTATGTATGTATGTACTGTTTTTGTTGTGTGTGGACCCCAGGAAGACTAGTTGTTGCTGCGGTGATGACTAATGGGGATCCGTAATAAAGATAAAGATAAAGAGAGGGAGATAGGGAGATATAGATAGAGAGAGGGAGAGATAGAGGGAGAGAGATATATATAGGTTAGAAAGCAACCTGGGTTCTCAGACAGACAGACAGACAGACAGACAGACAGACAGAGAGAGAGAGAGAGAGAGAGAGAGAGAGAGAGAGAGAGAGAGAGAGAGAGAGAGAGAGAGAGACAGAGAGACAGAGAGGCGACGTCATCTTTCCTTCACTCGCGCTGTCAACTAAAGCACCGTGTTTACTCAGCGCGGGTGACCAAAACACCAAACTCGTCACACAGTAGCCAGTGGCTGATCATATACACACACGCACTCTGCCATACTTAGTTAATGTTTTAGCGCGACGTGGGTATACAGGACTGTCGAAGCAGAAGAAGCAGACATACATAGAAGCAGACTCGACACAAGTTTCGTCTTGACGCTGCGTCTCAGCGCACACACACACATACACACACACCACATTATTCTGCGAAGCAGCTCAGTGTCCCGTGGATATTATTGCAAGAGATATTTCATACATATTATGAAAAGCCGATGCCGATCTGTTGTTTAGAATTTGGATGGGGGGTAGCGAGTCTCTGATACCTCTCACCTCTGCGCGGGGGTCTAACACCTTCACAGCGCACACGCTTCTCTTGTGTGTGTGCGCGCGTGGGTGACGTGCGTTTCGTGACGTGCTGTAGTTCTCTGGCAAACGCAGATAATTACAAGCATAACATCTAGCAAGAATTAAACGTATTTACAAATCGTATTATGTTTAGCAAGTAAGGAGACATATATAGTAAATCTCAAAGCACTCGAAATTGTCATTTTTCTATTTTTACAGATTTCTGAAAAGCGCGACTTCCAGAGCATTTATGAGTCATTCTAAATCCCTTTGTTCTCCGCCCACGGGTCCAAACAAGCCCCGCGACCTAAAAGGGTTAAGAGAGGCATTGTTACTCCAGGAGTGTACCCGCACTTCAGGACAGTGATCTAAC
>NW_028173825.1:1492500-1495000 GCF_963971535.1 Notolepis coatsorum | reverse complement strand
TTGTCCGGTTTTTTTTTGCGGGATTTTGCGCGCCGCGTGGGAGCAAATTCGAGACACATACCCCATAGCCAAAAGATGTCCCACGACCTCCTCTATGTCCGGGAATATTTTCACGCGTGACGGAATCACGCGCCGTGCGTGGCACGCGTTTCCGTTTCGGCGATTTTCTTGACCCCTGTCGGGTTTCTTTTTCTAAGCGTTTTCGTCCACACATATCAATTGGGAATAGTTGCGGGACGTCGAGATGTACCCACGGTAGAAATCTCGCGTGGATCCTATAATTGGTTCATTTTTTTTTTCATATTTCAAAATCACAAAAAACGGTTATTGTCGAAAAAATACCTGTTCCCCTCGTTTTCGAGGCGGGAAGTGCTTTAGGAATAGATTCCCCCCACCGAGGGGCACCCGTGGATTTAATCTCGCGGGGATCGGGGCAATAGTTTTCCCGTGGGAGCCGTCCAAAAATCGGCGAGTTTCTCCCACGCAGTTCCGATTCTGAGCATTTTCGATACAGGAAGCCGATTAGGAAAAGCTTCCCCACGCCGAGATGGACCCAGGGTAGAAGGCACGCGTGGATCTGGGCAACGGTGCCTCCGTGGGAGCCGTGTGCGTTTCGGCGACATTCTCCCACGCAGTTCCGAGTCTGAGCATTTACGAGACAGGAAGCCGATTAGGAAAAGCTTACCCACGCCGATATGGACCCAGGGTAGAAGGCCCGAGTGGATCCGTGCAACGGTGCTCCCGTGGGACCCGATACGGTGATCCCGTGGGACCCGATACGGTGCTCCAGTGGGAACCGAGTAAGAGGCTAAGATTTTCTCGGGCATTTTCGAGACAGGAAGCCGGTTAGGAAAAGCTTACCCACGCCGAGATGGACCCAGGGTAGAAGGCCCGGGTGGATCCGGGCAACGGTGCTCCCGTGGGACCCGATACGGTGCCCCGGGCACCCCTTTTGGCCAGGTTTAGAGTGTCTCGGGCATTTTCGAGACAGGAAGCCGGTTAGGAAAAGCTTACCCACGCCGAGATGGACCCAGGGTAGAAGGCCCGGGTGGATCCGGGCAACGGTGCTCCCGTGGGACCCGATACGGTGCCCCGGGGACCACTTTTGGCCAGGTTAAGAGTGTCTCGGGCATTTTCGAGACAGGAAGCCGGTTAGTAAAAGCTTACCCACCCCCAGATGGACCCAGGGTAGAAGGCACGCGTGGATCCGGGCAACGGTGCTCCCGTGGGAGCCGTGTGCGTTTCGGCGACATTCTCCCACGCAGTTCCGAGTCTGAGCATTTTCGATACAGGATGCTATTTAGGAAAAGCTTCCCCACGCCGAGATGGACCCAGGGTAGAAGGCACGCGTGGATCCGGGCAACGGTGCCTCCGTGGGAGCCGTGTGCGTTTCGGCGACATTCTCCCACGCAGTTCCGAGTCTGAGCATTTTCGAGACAGGAAGCCGGTTAGGAAAAGCTTACCCACGCCCAGATGGACCCAGGGTAGAAGGCCCGGGTGGATCCGGGCAACGGTGCTCCCGTGGGACCCGATACGGTGATCCCGTGGGAGCCGATACGGTGCTCCCGTGGGACCCGATTAAGAGGTTAAGATTGTCTCG
This sequence comes from Notolepis coatsorum, assembly GCF_963971535.1. Lineage (NCBI taxonomy): Eukaryota > Metazoa > Chordata > Actinopteri > Aulopiformes > Paralepididae > Notolepis > Notolepis coatsorum. The sequence goes on along the minus strand of NW_028173825.1, from coordinate 1,493,400 downwards.
GGCATTTTCGAGACAGGAAGCCGGTTAGGAAAAGCGTACCCACGCCCAGCTGGACCCAGGGTAGAAGGCCCGGGTGGATCCGGGCAACGGTGCTCCCGTGGGACCCGATACGGTGCCCCGGGGACCCCTTTTGGCCAGGTTAAGAGTGTCTCGGGCATTTTCGAGACAGGAAGCCGGTTAGGAAAAGCTTACCCACGCCCAGATGGACCCAGGGTAGAAGGCCCGGGTGGATCCGGGCAACGGTGCCTCCGTGGGACCCGATACGGTGCCCCGGGGACCCCTTTTGGCCAGGTTAAGAGTGTCTCAGGCAGTCCCGCCGCTGCCCCTCGCTCTGCCGCATACATGCCCACCCGAGTGGAGGTCAGGGGACATTGGGGGCCTGCACACCCATGTGGAGGTCAGGTTAGGTTGACAGTCACTACCTTAAGAGAGGCATTGTTACTCCAGGAGTGTACCCGCACTTCAGGACAGTGATCTAACCCTAACACTGAGTTGCCTGCCGTCTCTGACCGTGGTGCTGAAATGGACACCCCTAACACTGAGTTGCATGCCTAAATTCAATTAAATTAGAAACTCTTCACGGATCAACTCAGGCCTCACAGCGTGTGTGCTACAGCATCACCCGAACATATTCACAATTGACTTGTTGGGGCAAAAACGTAGGCAAACAGCCACAGATACACACACACACACGGAGGCCCAGCCAAAACAAAGGGTCGAATATATTCCGTTGCAACTGTGCCAAGTGTGCTAACCCTAACCCATATGAGTAGCCCTCAAACTGGGCATGCCATCTGACACACATACCCCCCCCCCCCCCCCTAACCATAACCCTAACCCCTAAGAGTGGCCTTCAAACTGGGCATGCCATCTGACACACACACCCCCACCTAACCCTAA
>NW_028173825.1:1480000-1482500 GCF_963971535.1 Notolepis coatsorum | reverse complement strand
CGGCGATTTTCTTGACCCCTGTCGGGTTTCTTTTTCTAAGCGTTTTCGTCCACACATATCAATTGGGAATAGTTGCGGGACGTCGAGATGTACCCACGGTAGAAATCTCGCGTGGATCCTATAATTGGTTCATTTTTTTTTTCATATTTCAAAATCACAAAAAACGGTTATTGTCGAAAAAATACCTGTTCCCCTCGTTTTCGAGGCGGGAAGTGCTTTAGGAATAGATTCCCCCCACCGAGGGGCACCCGTGGATTTAATCTCGCGGGGATCGGGGCAATAGTTTTCCCGTGGGAGCCGTCCAAAAATCGGCGAGTTTCTCCCACGCAGTTCCGATTCTGAGCATTTTCGATACAGGAAGCCGATTAGGAAAAGCTTCCCCACGCCGAGATGGACTCAGGGTAGAAGGCACGCGTGGATCCGGGCAACGGTGCCTCCGTGGGAGCCGTGTGCGTTTCGGCGACATTCTCCCACGCAGTTCCGAGTCTGAGCATTTACGAGACAGGAAGCCGATTAGGAAAAGCTTACCCACGCCGATATGGACCCAGGGTAGAAGGCCCGAGTGGATCCGTGCAACGGTGCTCCCGTGGGACCCGATACGGTGATCCCGATGGACCCGATACGGTGCTCCAGTGGGAACCGAGTAAGAGGCTAAGATTTTCTCGGGCATTTTCGAGACAGGAAGCCGGTTAGGAAAAGCTTACCCACGCCGAGATGGACCCAGGGTAGAAGGCCCGGGTGGATCCGGGCAACGGTGCTCCCGTGGGACCCGATACGGTGCCCCGGGCACCCCTTTTGGCCAGGTTTAGAGTGTCTCGGGCATTTTCGAGACAGGAAGCCGGTTAGGAAAAGCTTACCCACGCCGAGATGGACCCAGGGTAGAAGGCCCGGGTGGATCCGGGCAACGGTGCTCCCGTGGGACCCGATACGGTGCCCCGGGGACCCCTTTTGGCCAGGTTAAGAGTGTCTCGGGCATTTTCGAGACAGGAAGCCGGTTAGTAAAAGCTTACCCACCCCCAGATGGACCCAGGGTAGAAGGCACGCGTGGATCCGGGCAACGGTGCTCCCGTGGGAGCCGTGTGCGTTTCGGCGACATTCTCCCACGCAGTTCCGAGTCTGAGCATTTTCGATACAGGATGCTATTTAGGAAAAGCTTCCCCACGCCGAGATGGACCCAGGGTAGAAGGCACGCGTGGATCCGGGCAACGGTGCCTCCGTGGGAGCCGTGTGCGTTTCGGCGACATTCTCCCACGCAGTTCCGAGTCTGAGCATTTTCGAGACAGGAAGCCGGTTAGGAAAAGCTTACCCACGCCCAGATGGACCCAGAGTAGAAGGCCCGGGTGGATCCGGGCAACGGTGCTCCCGTGGGACCCGATACGGTGATCCCGTGGGAGCCGATACGGTGCTCCCGTGGGACCCGATTAAGAGGTTAAGATTGTCTCGGGCATTTTCGAGACAGGAAGCCGGTTAGGAAAAGCGTACCCACGCCCAGCTGGACCCAGGGTAGAAGGCCCGGGTGGATCCGGGCAACGGTGCTCCCGTGGGACCCGATACGGTGCCCCGGGGACCCCTTTTGGCCAGGTTAAGAGTGTCTCGGGCATTTTCGAGACAGGAAGCCGGTTAGGAAAAGCTTACCCACGCCCAGATGGACCCAGGGTAGAAGGCCCGGGTGGATCCGGGCAACGGTGCCTCCGTGGGACCCGATACGGTGCCCCGGGGACCCCTTTTGGCCAGGTTAAGAGTGTCTCAGGCAGTCCCGCCGCTGCCCCTCGCTCTGCCGCATACATGCCCACCCGAGTGGAGGTCAGGGGACATTGGGGGCCTGCACACCCATGTGGAGGTCAGGTTAGGTTGACAGTCACTACCTTAAGAGAGGCATTGTTACTCCAGGAGTGTACCCGCACTTCAGGACAGTGATCTAACCCTAACACTGAGTTGCCTGCCGTCTCTGACCGTGGTGCTGAAATGGACACCCCTAACACTGAGTTGCATGCCTAAATTCAATTAAATTAGAAACTCTTCACGGATCAACTCAGGCCTCACAGCGTGTGTGCTACAGCATCACCCAAACATATTCACAATTGACTTGTTGGGGCAAAAACGTAGGCAAACAGCCACAGATACACACACACACACGGAGGCCCAGCCAAAACAAAGGGTCGAATATATTCCGTTGCAACTGTGCCAAGTGTGCTAACCCTAACCCATATGAGTAGCCCTCAAACTGGGCATGCCATCTGATACACATACCCCCCCCCCCCCCCTAACCATAACCCTAACCCCTAAGAGTGGCCTTCAAACTGGGCATGCCATCTGACACACACACCCCCACCTAACCCTAACCATAACCCATAAGAGTAGCCCTCAAACTGGGCCTGCCATCTGACACACATACCCCCCCCCCTAACCATAACCCTAACCCCTAAGAGTGGCCTTCAAACTGGGCATGCCATCTGACACACACACCCCCACCTAACCCTAACCATAACCCATAAGAGTA
>NW_028173825.1:1465000-1467500 GCF_963971535.1 Notolepis coatsorum | reverse complement strand
AAGATGTCCCACGACCTCCTCTATGTCCGGGAATATTTTCACGCGTGACGGAATCACGCGCCGTGCGTGGCACGCGTTTCCGTTTCGGCGATTTTCTTGACCCCTGTCGGGTTTCTTTTTCTAAGCGTTTTCCTCCACACATATCAATTGGGAATAGTTGCGGGACGTCGAGATGTACCCACGGTAGAAATCTCGCGTGGATCCTATAATTGGTTCATTTTTTTTTTCATATTTCAAAATCACAAAAAACGGTTATTGTCGAAAAAATACCTGTTCCCCTAGTTTTCGAGGCGGGAAGTGCTTTAGGAATAGATTCCCCCCACCGAGGGGCACCCGTGGATTTAATCTCGCGGGGATCGGGGCAATAGTTTTCCCGTGGGAGTCGTCCAAAAATCGGCGAGTTTCTCCCACGCAGTTCCGATTCTGAGCATTTTCGATACAGGAAGCCGATTAGGAAAAGCTTCCCCACGCCGAGATGGACCCAGGGTAGAAGGCACGCGTGGATCCGGGCAACGGTGCCTCCGTGGGAGCCGTGTGCGTTTCGGCGACATTCTCCCACGCAGTTCCGAGTCTGAGCATTTACGAGACAGGAAGCCGATTAGGAAAAGCTTACCCACGCCGAGATGGACCCAGGGTAGAAGGCCCGAGTGGATCCGTGCAACGGTGCTCCCGTGGGACCCGATACGGTGATCCCGTGGGACCCTATACGGTGCTCCAGTGGGAACCGAGTAAGAGGCTAAGATTTTCTCGGGCATTTTCGAGACAGGAAGCCGGTTAGGAAAAGCTTACCCACGCCCAGATGGACCCAGGGTAGAAGGCCCGGGTGGATCCGGGCAACGGTGCTCCCGTGGGACCCGATACGGTGCCCCGGGGACCCCTTTTGGCCAGGTTAAGAGTGTCTCGGGCATTTTCGAGACAGGAAGCCGGTTAGGAAAAGCTTACCCACGCCGAGATGGACCCAGGGTAGAAGGCCCGGGTGGATCCGGGCAACGGTGCTCCCGTGGGACCCGATACGGTGCCCCGGGGACCCCTTTTGGCCAGGTTAAGAGTGTCTCGGGCATTTTCGAGACAGGAAGCCGGTTAGTAAAAGCTTACCCACCCCCAGATGGACCCAGGGTAGAAGGCACGCGTGGATCCGGGCAACGGTGCTCCCGTGGGAGCCGTGTGCGTTTCGGCGACATTCTCCCACGCAGTTCCGAGTCTGAGCATTTTCGATACAGGAAGCCGATTAGGAAAAGCTTCCCCACGCCGAGATGGACCCAGGGTAGAAGGCACGCGTGGATCCGGGCAACGGTGCCTCCGTGGGAGCCGTGTGCGTTTCGGCGACATTCTCCCACGCAGTTCCGAGTCTGAGCATTTACGAGACAGGAAGCCGATTAGGAAAAGCTTACCCACGCCGAGATGGACCCAGGGTAGAAGGCCCGAGTGGATCCGTGCAACGGTGCTCCCGTGGGACCCGATACGGTGATCCCGTGGGACCCTATACGGTGCTCCAGTGGGAACCGAGTAAGAGGCTAAGATTTTCTCGGGCATTTTCGAGACAGGAAGCCGGTTAGGAAAAGCTTACCCACGCCCAGATGGACCCAGGGTAGAAGGCCCGGGTGGATCCGGGCAACGGTGCTCCCGTGGGACCCGATACGGTGCCCCGGGGACCCCTTTTGGCCAGGTTAAGAGTGTCTCGGGCATTTTCGAGACAGGAAGCCGGTTAGGAAAAGCTTACCCACGCCGAGATGGACCCAGGGTAGAAGGCCCGGGTGGATCCGGGCAACGGTGCTCCCGTGGGACCCGATACGGTGCCCCGGGGACCCCTTTTGGCCAGGTTAAGAGTGTCTCGGGCATTTTCGAGACAGGAAGCCGGTTAGTAAAAGCTTACCCACCCCCAGATGGACCCAGGGTAGAAGGCACGCGTGGATCCGGGCAACGGTGCTCCCGTGGGAGCCGTGTGCGTTTCGGCGACATTCTCCCACGCAGTTCCGAGTCTGAGCATTTTCGATACAGGATGCTATTTAGGAAAAGCTTCCCCACGCCGAGATGGACCCAGGGTAGAAGGCACGCGTGGATCCGGGCAACGGTGCCTCCGTGGGAGCCGTGTGCGTTTCGGCGACATTCTCCCACGCAGTTCCGAGTCTGAGCATTTTCGAGACAGGAAGCCGGTTAGGAAAAGCTTACCCACGCCGAGATGGACCCAGGGTAGAAGGCCCGGGTGGATCCGGGCAACGGTGCTCCCGTGGGACCCGATACGGTGATCCCGTGGGAGCCGACACGGTGCTCCCGTGGGACCCGATTAAGAGGTTAAGATTGTCTCGGGCATTTTCGAGACAGGAAGCCGGTTAGGAAAAGCTTACTCACGCCCAGATGGACCCAGGGTAGAAGGCCCGGGTGGATCCGGGCAACGGTGCTCCCGTGGGACCCGATACGGTGCCCCGGGGACCCCTTTTGGCCAGGTTAAGAGTGTCTCGGGCATTTTCGAGACAGGAAGCCGGTTAGGAAAAGCTTACCC
>NW_028173825.1:1450000-1455000 GCF_963971535.1 Notolepis coatsorum | reverse complement strand
CGTTTTCCATTCGATCAGTGTGGGTGTCCGATGCGTTCACTGGGGCCCGGGGCTCCGCGCCCACGGGCCGGGGTGGTCGGTTTTGTCCCCGGGTCGATCCGACCGCCCTGGACCACTTTCCCATGAATGGGAGCGAAATACAACGTTTTTGACTTTTTTTATCAAAAAAAAGTTTTTTATGAAAAATAAAAAAATATAAAAAAAAAAAACTTATTAAAAAACTTTTATAAGTTTTTAAAATTTTTCGGGACCTCCATGATTTGGGGGTCTTCGTGGAAAAAATCCGATCCGACGTGAGGCTCCCGTTCGTCGGGCACGAAACCTGGGTTTTCAGCCTCCTCCAGGCCTCCGGGAGCCACCCGGAGACCTCTCTCCATACTATAGGGATGGTACCTGTCTGTGAACACCCCCCTGCGCACGACATAGCCGAGAAAGGCCGATTTTCGAGGGCCATGGGGGAGAGGCCCCCCCAGGATCGACTTTTTTTACTTTGGCCTTGTCCGGTTTTTTTTTGCGGGATTTTGCGCGCCGCGTGGGAGCAAATTCGAGACACATACCCCATAGCCAAAAGATGTCCCACGACCTCCTCTATGTCCGGGAATATTTTCACGCGTGACGGAATCACGCGCCGTGCGTGGCACGCGTTTCCGTTTCGGCGATTTTCTTGACCCCTGTCGGGTTTCTTTTTCTAAGCGTTTTCCTCCACACATATCAATTGGGAATAGTTGCGGGACGTCGAGATGTACCCACGGTAGAAATCTCGCGTGGATCCTATAATTGGTTCATTTTTTTTTTCATATTTCAAAATCACAAAAAACGGTTATTGTCGAAAAAATACCTGTTCCCCTAGTTTTCGAGGCGGGAAGTGCTTTAGGAATAGATTCCCCCCACCGAGGGGCACCCGTGGATTTAATCTCGCGGGGATCGGGGCAATAGTTTTCCCGTGGGAGTCGTCCAAAAATCGGCGAGTTTCTCCCACGCAGTTCCGATTCTGAGCATTTTCGATACAGGAAGCCGATTAGGAAAAGCTTCCCCACGCCGAGATGGACCCAGGGTAGAAGGCACGCGTGGATCCGGGCAACGGTGCCTCCGTGGGAGCCGTGTGCGTTTCGGCGACATTCTCCCACGCAGTTCCGAGTCTGAGCATTTACGAGACAGGAAGCCGATTAGGAAAAGCTTACCCACGCCGAGATGGACCCAGGGTAGAAGGCCCGAGTGGATCCGTGCAACGGTGCTCCCGTGGGACCCGATACGGTGATCCCGTGGGACCCTATACGGTGCTCCAGTGGGAACCGAGTAAGAGGCTAAGATTTTCTCGGGCATTTTCGAGACAGGAAGCCGGTTAGGAAAAGCTTACCCACGCCCAGATGGACCCAGGGTAGAAGGCCCGGGTGGATCCGGGCAACGGTGCTCCCGTGGGACCCGATACGGTGCCCCGGGGACCCCTTTTGGCCAGGTTAAGAGTGTCTCGGGCATTTTCGAGACAGGAAGCCGGTTAGGAAAAGCTTACCCACGCCGAGATGGACCCAGGGTAGAAGGCCCGGGTGGATCCGGGCAACGGTGCTCCCGTGGGACCCGATACGGTGCCCCGGGGACCCCTTTTGGCCAGGTTAAGAGTGTCTCGGGCATTTTCGAGACAGGAAGCCGGTTAGTAAAAGCTTACCCACCCCCAGATGGACCCAGGGTAGAAGGCACGCGTGGATCCGGGCAACGGTGCTCCCGTGGGAGCCGTGTGCGTTTCGGCGACATTCTCCCACGCAGTTCCGAGTCTGAGCATTTTCGATACAGGAAGCCGATTAGGAAAAGCTTCCCCACGCCGAGATGGACCCAGGGTAGAAGGCACGCGTGGATCCGGGCAACGGTGCCTCCGTGGGAGCCGTGTGCGTTTCGGCGACATTCTCCCACGCAGTTCCGAGTCTGAGCATTTACGAGACAGGAAGCCGATTAGGAAAAGCTTACCCACGCCGAGATGGACCCAGGGTAGAAGGCCCGAGTGGATCCGTGCAACGGTGCTCCCGTGGGACCCGATACGGTGATCCCGTGGGACCCTATACGGTGCTCCAGTGGGAACCGAGTAAGAGGCTAAGATTTTCTCGGGCATTTTCGAGACAGGAAGCCGGTTAGGAAAAGCTTACCCACGCCCAGATGGACCCAGGGTAGAAGGCCCGGGTGGATCCGGGCAACGGTGCTCCCGTGGGACCCGATACGGTGCCCCGGGGACCCCTTTTGGCCAGGTTAAGAGTGTCTCGGGCATTTTCGAGACAGGAAGCCGGTTAGGAAAAGCTTACCCACGCCGAGATGGACCCAGGGTAGAAGGCCCGGGTGGATCCGGGCAACGGTGCTCCCGTGGGACCCGATACGGTGCCCCGGGGACCCCTTTTGGCCAGGTTAAGAGTGTCTCGGGCATTTTCGAGACAGGAAGCCGGTTAGTAAAAGCTTACCCACCCCCAGATGGACCCAGGGTAGAAGGCACGCGTGGATCCGGGCAACGGTGCTCCCGTGGGAGCCGTGTGCGTTTCGGCGACATTCTCCCACGCAGTTCCGAGTCTGAGCATTTTCGATACAGGAAGCCGATTAGGAAAAGCTTCCCCACGCCGAGATGGACCCAGGGTAGAAGGCACGCGTGGATCCGGGCAACGGTGCCTCCGTGGGAGCCGTGTGCGTTTCGGCGACATTCTCCCACGCAGTTCCGAGTCTGAGCATTTACGAGACAGGAAGCCGATTAGGAAAAGCTTACCCACGCCGAGATGGACCCAGGGTAGAAGGCCCGAGTGGATCCGTGCAACGGTGCTCCCGTGGGACCCGATACGGTGATCCCGTGGGACCCTATACGGTGCTCCAGTGGGAACCGAGTAAGAGGCTAAGATTTTCTCGGGCATTTTCGAGACAGGAAGCCGGTTAGGAAAAGCTTACCCACGCCCAGATGGACCCAGGGTAGAAGGCCCGGGTGGATCCGGGCAACGGTGCTCCCGTGGGACCCGATACGGTGCCCCGGGGACCCCTTTTGGCCAGGTTAAGAGTGTCTCGGGCATTTTCGAGACAGGAAGCCGGTTAGGAAAAGCTTACCCACGCCGAGATGGACCCAGGGTAGAAGGCCCGGGTGGATCCGGGCAACGGTGCTCCCGTGGGACCCGATACGGTGCCCCGGGGACCCCTTTTGGCCAGGTTAAGAGTGTCTCGGGCATTTTCGAGACAGGAAGCCGGTTAGTAAAAGCTTACCCACCCCCAGATGGACCCAGGGTAGAAGGCACGCGTGGATCCGGGCAACGGTGCTCCCGTGGGAGCCGTGTGCGTTTCGGCGACATTCTCCCACGCAGTTCCGAGTCTGAGCATTTTCGATACAGGATGCTATTTAGGAAAAGCTTCCCCACGCCGAGATGGACCCAGGGTAGAAGGCACGCGTGGATCCGGGCAACGGTGCCTCCGTGGGAGCCGTGTGCGTTTCGGCGACATTCTCCCACGCAGTTCCGAGTCTGAGCATTTTCGAGACAGGAAGCCGGTTAGGAAAAGCTTACCCACGCCGAGATGGACCCAGGGTAGAAGGCCCGGGTGGATCCGGGCAACGGTGCTCCCGTGGGACCCGATACGGTGATCCCGTGGGAGCCGACACGGTGCTCCCGTGGGACCCGATTAAGAGGTTAAGATTGTCTCGGGCATTTTCGAGACAGGAAGCCGGTTAGGAAAAGCTTACTCACGCCCAGATGGACCCAGGGTAGAAGGCCCGGGTGGATCCGGGCAACGGTGCTCCCGTGGGACCCGATACGGTGCCCCGGGGACCCCTTTTGGCCAGGTTAAGAGTGTCTCGGGCATTTTCGAGACAGGAAGCCGGTTAGGAAAAGCTTACCCACGCCCAGATGGACCCAGGGTAGAAGGCCCGGGTGGATCCGGGCAACGGTGCCTCCGTGGGACCCGATACGGTGCCCCGGGGACCCATTTTGGCCAGGTTAAGAGTGTCTCAGGCAGTCCCGCCGCTGCCCCTCGCTCTGCCGCATACATGCCCACCCGAGTGGAGGTCAGGGGACATTGGGGGCCTGCACACCCATGTGGAGGTCAGGTTAGGTTGACAGTCACTACCTTAAGAGAGGCATTGTTACTCCAGGAGTGTACCCGCACTTCAGGACAGTGATCTAACCCTGACACTGAGTTGCCTGCCGTCTCTGACCGTGGTGCTGAAATGGACACCCCTAACACTGAGTTGCATGCCTAAATTCAATTAAATTAGAAACTCTTCACGGATCAACTCAGGCCTCACAGCGTGTGTGCTACAGCATCACCCGAACATATTCACAATTGACTTGTTGGGGCAAAAACGTAGGCAAACAGCCACAGATACACACACACACACGGAGGCCCAGCCAAAACAAAGGGTCGAATATATTCCGTTGCAACTGTGCCAAGTGTGCTAACCCTAACCCATATGAGTAGCCCTCAAACTGGGCATGCCATCTGACACACATACCCCCACCTAACCCTAACCATAACCCATAAGAGTAGCCCTCAAACTGGGCCTGCCATCTGACACACATACCCCCCCTAACCATAACCCTAACCCCTAAGAGTGGCCTTCAAACTGGGCATGCCATCTGACACACACACCCCCACCTAACCCTAACCATAACCCATAAGAGTAGCCCTCAAACTGGGCCTGCCATCTGACACACATACCCCCCCCCCCTAACCATAACCCTAACCCCTAAGAGTGGCCTTCAAACTGGGCATGCCATCTGACACACACACACACACCCACCTAACCCTAACCATAACCCATAAGAGTAGCCCTCAAACTGGGCCTGCCATCTGACACACATACCCCCCCCCCTAACCATAACCCTAACCCCTAAGAGTGGCCTTCAAACTGGGCATGCCATCTGACACACACACACACCCACCTAACCCTAACCATAACCCATAAGAGTAGCCCTCAAACTGGGCCTGCCATCTGACACACATACCCCCCCCCCCCTAACCATAACCCTAACCCCTAAGAGTGGCCTTCAAAC
>NW_028173825.1:1437500-1440000 GCF_963971535.1 Notolepis coatsorum | reverse complement strand
ACAGGAAGCCGATTAGGAAAAGCTTACCCACGCCGAGATGGACCCAGGGTAGAAGGCCCGAGTGGATCCGTGCAACGGTGCTCCCGTGGGACCCGATACGGTGATCCCGTGGGACCCTATACGGTGCTCCAGTGGGAACCGAGTAAGAGGCTAAGATTTTCTCGGGCATTTTCGAGACAGGAAGCCGGTTAGGAAAAGCTTACCCACGCCCAGATGGACCCAGGGTAGAAGGCCCGGGTGGATCCGGGCAACGGTGCTCCCGTGGGACCCGATACGGTGCCCCGGGGACCCCTTTTGGCCAGGTTAAGAGTGTCTCGGGCATTTTCGAGACAGGAAGCCGGTTAGGAAAAGCTTACCCACGCCGAGATGGACCCAGGGTAGAAGGCCCGGGTGGATCCGGGCAACGGTGCTCCCGTGGGACCCGATACGGTGCCCCGGGGACCCCTTTTGGCCAGGTTAAGAGTGTCTCGGGCATTTTCGAGACAGGAAGCCGGTTAGTAAAAGCTTACCCACCCCCAGATGGACCCAGGGTAGAAGGCACGCGTGGATCCGGGCAACGGTGCTCCCGTGGGAGCCGTGTGCGTTTCGGCGACATTCTCCCACGCAGTTCCGAGTCTGAGCATTTTCGATACAGGATGCTATTTAGGAAAAGCTTCCCCACGCCGAGATGGACCCAGGGTAGAAGGCACGCGTGGATCCGGGCAACGGTGCCTCCGTGGGAGCCGTGTGCGTTTCGGCGACATTCTCCCACGCAGTTCCGAGTCTGAGCATTTTCGAGACAGGAAGCCGGTTAGGAAAAGCTTACCCACGCCGAGATGGACCCAGGGTAGAAGGCCCGGGTGGATCCGGGCAACGGTGCTCCCGTGGGACCCGATACGGTGATCCCGTGGGAGCCGACACGGTGCTCCCGTGGGACCCGATTAAGAGGTTAAGATTGTCTCGGGCATTTTCGAGACAGGAAGCCGGTTAGGAAAAGCTTACTCACGCCCAGATGGACCCAGGGTAGAAGGCCCGGGTGGATCCGGGCAACGGTGCTCCCGTGGGACCCGATACGGTGCCCCGGGGACCCCTTTTGGCCAGGTTAAGAGTGTCTCGGGCATTTTCGAGACAGGAAGCCGGTTAGGAAAAGCTTACCCACGCCCAGATGGACCCAGGGTAGAAGGCCCGGGTGGATCCGGGCAACGGTGCCTCCGTGGGACCCGATACGGTGCCCCGGGGACCCATTTTGGCCAGGTTAAGAGTGTCTCAGGCAGTCCCGCCGCTGCCCCTCGCTCTGCCGCATACATGCCCACCCGAGTGGAGGTCAGGGGACATTGGGGGCCTGCACACCCATGTGGAGGTCAGGTTAGGTTGACAGTCACTACCTTAAGAGAGGCATTGTTACTCCAGGAGTGTACCCGCACTTCAGGACAGTGATCTAACCCTGACACTGAGTTGCCTGCCGTCTCTGACCGTGGTGCTGAAATGGACACCCCTAACACTGAGTTGCATGCCTAAATTCAATTAAATTAGAAACTCTTCACGGATCAACTCAGGCCTCACAGCGTGTGTGCTACAGCATCACCCGAACATATTCACAATTGACTTGTTGGGGCAAAAACGTAGGCAAACAGCCACAGATACACACACACACACGGAGGCCCAGCCAAAACAAAGGGTCGAATATATTCCGTTGCAACTGTGCCAAGTGTGCTAACCCTAACCCATATGAGTAGCCCTCAAACTGGGCATGCCATCTGACACACATACCCCCACCTAACCCTAACCATAACCCATAAGAGTAGCCCTCAAACTGGGCCTGCCATCTGACACACATACCCCCCCTAACCATAACCCTAACCCCTAAGAGTGGCCTTCAAACTGGGCATGCCATCTGACACACACACCCCCACCTAACCCTAACCATAACCCATAAGAGTAGCCCTCAAACTGGGCCTGCCATCTGACACACATACCCCCCCCCCCTAACCATAACCCTAACCCCTAAGAGTGGCCTTCAAACTGGGCATGCCATCTGACACACACACACACACCCACCTAACCCTAACCATAACCCATAAGAGTAGCCCTCAAACTGGGCCTGCCATCTGACACACATACCCCCCCCCCTAACCATAACCCTAACCCCTAAGAGTGGCCTTCAAACTGGGCATGCCATCTGACACACACACACACCCACCTAACCCTAACCATAACCCATAAGAGTAGCCCTCAAACTGGGCCTGCCATCTGACACACATACCCCCCCCCCCCTAACCATAACCCTAACCCCTAAGAGTGGCCTTCAAACTGGGCATGCCATCTGCCCCCCCCCCTAGACACACACACACACACACACACACACACACACACACACACACACACACACACACACAGCGAGGGGGACCTGTTGGTTCACCCATGACCCCCCGAGAGGGGGCCTACCTAAGGGTTATCCGACGGGACCGCGGGGAGGTCAGGTCCACCACACTCACGGTTCAGGGCTCTGGCCCTTCGCCGC
>NW_028173825.1:1425000-1427500 GCF_963971535.1 Notolepis coatsorum | reverse complement strand
CAGATGGACCCAGGGTAGAAGGCCCGGGTGGATCCGGGCAACGGTGCTCCCGTGGGACCCGATACGGTGCCCCGGGGACCCCTTTTGGCCAGGTTAAGAGTGTCTCGGGCATTTTCGAGACAGGAAGCCGGTTAGGAAAAGCTTACCCACGCCGAGATGGACCCAGGGTAGAAGGCCCGGGTGGATCCGGGCAACGGTGCTCCCGTGGGACCCGATACGGTGCCCCGGGGACCCCTTTTGGCCAGGTTAAGAGTGTCTCGGGCATTTTCGAGACAGGAAGCCGGTTAGTAAAAGCTTACCCACCCCCAGATGGACCCAGGGTAGAAGGCACGCGTGGATCCGGGCAACGGTGCTCCCGTGGGAGCCGTGTGCGTTTCGGCGACATTCTCCCACGCAGTTCCGAGTCTGAGCATTTTCGATACAGGAAGCCGATTAGGAAAAGCTTCCCCACGCCGAGATGGACCCAGGGTAGAAGGCACGCGTGGATCCGGGCAACGGTGCCTCCGTGGGAGCCGTGTGCGTTTCGGCGACATTCTCCCACGCAGTTCCGAGTCTGAGCATTTACGAGACAGGAAGCCGATTAGGAAAAGCTTACCCACGCCGAGATGGACCCAGGGTAGAAGGCCCGAGTGGATCCGTGCAACGGTGCTCCCGTGGGACCCGATACGGTGATCCCGTGGGACCCTATACGGTGCTCCAGTGGGAACCGAGTAAGAGGCTAAGATTTTCTCGGGCATTTTCGAGACAGGAAGCCGGTTAGGAAAAGCTTACCCACGCCCAGATGGACCCAGGGTAGAAGGCCCGGGTGGATCCGGGCAACGGTGCTCCCGTGGGACCCGATACGGTGCCCCGGGGACCCCTTTTGGCCAGGTTAAGAGTGTCTCGGGCATTTTCGAGACAGGAAGCCGGTTAGGAAAAGCTTACCCACGCCGAGATGGACCCAGGGTAGAAGGCCCGGGTGGATCCGGGCAACGGTGCTCCCGTGGGACCCGATACGGTGCCCCGGGGACCCCTTTTGGCCAGGTTAAGAGTGTCTCGGGCATTTTCGAGACAGGAAGCCGGTTAGTAAAAGCTTACCCACCCCCAGATGGACCCAGGGTAGAAGGCACGCGTGGATCCGGGCAACGGTGCTCCCGTGGGAGCCGTGTGCGTTTCGGCGACATTCTCCCACGCAGTTCCGAGTCTGAGCATTTTCGATACAGGATGCTATTTAGGAAAAGCTTCCCCACGCCGAGATGGACCCAGGGTAGAAGGCACGCGTGGATCCGGGCAACGGTGCCTCCGTGGGAGCCGTGTGCGTTTCGGCGACATTCTCCCACGCAGTTCCGAGTCTGAGCATTTTCGAGACAGGAAGCCGGTTAGGAAAAGCTTACCCACGCCGAGATGGACCCAGGGTAGAAGGCCCGGGTGGATCCGGGCAACGGTGCTCCCGTGGGACCCGATACGGTGATCCCGTGGGAGCCGACACGGTGCTCCCGTGGGACCCGATTAAGAGGTTAAGATTGTCTCGGGCATTTTCGAGACAGGAAGCCGGTTAGGAAAAGCTTACTCACGCCCAGATGGACCCAGGGTAGAAGGCCCGGGTGGATCCGGGCAACGGTGCTCCCGTGGGACCCGATACGGTGCCCCGGGGACCCCTTTTGGCCAGGTTAAGAGTGTCTCGGGCATTTTCGAGACAGGAAGCCGGTTAGGAAAAGCTTACCCACGCCCAGATGGACCCAGGGTAGAAGGCCCGGGTGGATCCGGGCAACGGTGCCTCCGTGGGACCCGATACGGTGCCCCGGGGACCCATTTTGGCCAGGTTAAGAGTGTCTCAGGCAGTCCCGCCGCTGCCCCTCGCTCTGCCGCATACATGCCCACCCGAGTGGAGGTCAGGGGACATTGGGGGCCTGCACACCCATGTGGAGGTCAGGTTAGGTTGACAGTCACTACCTTAAGAGAGGCATTGTTACTCCAGGAGTGTACCCGCACTTCAGGACAGTGATCTAACCCTGACACTGAGTTGCCTGCCGTCTCTGACCGTGGTGCTGAAATGGACACCCCTAACACTGAGTTGCATGCCTAAATTCAATTAAATTAGAAACTCTTCACGGATCAACTCAGGCCTCACAGCGTGTGTGCTACAGCATCACCCGAACATATTCACAATTGACTTGTTGGGGCAAAAACGTAGGCAAACAGCCACAGATACACACACACACACGGAGGCCCAGCCAAAACAAAGGGTCGAATATATTCCGTTGCAACTGTGCCAAGTGTGCTAACCCTAACCCATATGAGTAGCCCTCAAACTGGGCATGCCATCTGACACACATACCCCCACCTAACCCTAACCATAACCCATAAGAGTAGCCCTCAAACTGGGCCTGCCATCTGACACACATACCCCCCCTAACCATAACCCTAACCCCTAAGAGTGGCCTTCAAACTGGGCATGCCATCTGACACACACACCCCCACCTAACCCTAACCATAACCCATAAGAGTAGCCCTCAAACTG
>NW_028173825.1:1412500-1415000 GCF_963971535.1 Notolepis coatsorum | reverse complement strand
ATTTCAAAATCACAAAAAACGGTTATTGTCGAAAAAATACCTGTTCCCCTAGTTTTCGAGGCGGGAAGTGCTTTAGGAATAGATTCCCCCCACCGAGGGGCACCCGTGGATTTAATCTCGCGGGGATCGGGGCAATAGTTTTCCCGTGGGAGCCGTCCAAAAATCGGCGAGTTTCTCCCACGCAGTTCCGATTCTGAGCATTTTCGATACAGGAAGCCGATTAGGAAAAGCTTCCCCACGCCGAGATGGACCCAGGGTAGAAGGCACGCGTGGATCCGGGCAACGGTGCCTCCGTGGGAGCCGTGTGCGTTTCGGCGACATTCTCCCACGCAGTTCCGAGTCTGAGCATTTCCGAGACAGGAAGCCGATTAGGAAAAGCTTACCCACGCCGAGATGGACCCAGGGTAGAAGGCCCGAGTGGATCCGTGCAACGGTGCTCCCGTGGGACCCGATACGGTGATCCCGTGGGACCCGATACGGTGCTCCAGTGGGAACCGAGTAAGAGGCTAAGATTTTCTCGGGCATTTTCGAGACAGGAAGCCGGTTAGGAAAAGCTTACCCACGCCGAGATGGACCCAGGGTAGAAGGCCCGGGTGGATCCGGGCAACGGTGCTCCCGTGGGACCCGATACGGTGCCCCGGGGACCCCTTTTGGCCAGGTTTAGAGTGTCTCGGGCATTTTCGAGACAGGAAGCCGGTTAGGAAAAGCTTACCCACGCCGAGATGGACCCAGGGTAGAAGGCCCGGGTGGATCCGGGCAACGGTGCTCCCGTGGGACCCGATACGGTGCCCCGGGGACCCCTTTTGGCCAGGTTAAGAGTGTCTCAGGCATTTTCGAGACAGGAAGCCGGTTAGTAAAAGCTTACCCACCCCCAGATGGACCCAGGGTAGAAGGCACGCGTGGATCCGGGCAACGGTGCTCCCGTGGGAGCCGTGTGCGTTTCGGCGACATTCTCCCACGCAGTTCCGAGTCTGAGCATTTTCGAGACAGGAAGCCGGTTAGGAAAAGCTTACCCACGCCGAGATGGACCCAGGGTAGAAGGCACGCGTGGATCCGGGCAACGGTGCCTCCGTGGGAGCCGTGTGCGTTTCGGCGACATTCTCCCACGCAGTTCCGAGTCTGAGCATTTTCGAGACAGGAAGCCGGTTAGGAAAAGCTTACCCACGCCGAGATGGACCCAGGGTAGAAGGCCCGGGTGGATCCGGGCAACGGTGCTCCCGTGGGACCCGATACGGTGATCCCGTGGGAGCCGATACGGTGCTCCCGTGGGACCCGATTAAGAGGTTAAGATTGTCTCGGGCATTTTCGAGACAGGAAGCCGGTTAGGAAAAGCTTACCCACGCTGAGATGGACCCAGGGTAGAAGGCCTGCGTGGATCCGGGCAACGGTGCTCCCGTGGGACCCGATACGGTGCCCTGGGGACCCCTTTTGGCCAGGTTAAGAGTGTCTCGGGCATTTTCGAGACAGGAAGCCGGTTAGGAAAAGCTTACCCACGCCCAGATGGACCCAGGGTAGAAGGCCCGCGTCGATCCGGGCAACGGTGCTCCCGTGGGACCCGATACGGTGCCCCGGGGACCCCTTTTGGCCAGGTTAAGAGTGTCTCAGGCAGTCCCGCCGCTGCCCCTCGCTCTGCCGCATACATGCCCACCCGAGTGGAGGTCAGGGGACATTGGGGGGCCTGCACACCCATGTGGAGGTCAGGTTAGGTTGACAGTCACTACCTTAAGAGAGGCATTGTTACTCCAGGAGTGTACCCGCACTTCAGGACAGTGATCTAACCCCAACACTGAGTTGCCTGCCGTCTCTGGCCGTGGTGCTGAAATGGACACCCCTAACACTGAGTTGCATGCCTAAATTCAATTAAATTAGAAACTCTTCACGGATCAACTCAGGCCTCACAGCGTGTGTGCTACAGCATCACCCGAACATATTCACAATTGACTTGTTGGGGCAAAAACGTAGGCAAACAGCCACAGATACACACACACACACGGAGGCCCAGCCAAAACAAAGGGTCGAATATATTCCGTTGCAACTGTGCCAAGTGTGCTAACCCTAACCCATATGAGTAGCCCTCAAACTGGGCATGCCATCTGACACACATACCCCCCCCCCTAACCATAACCCTAACCCCTAAGAGTGGCCTTCAAACTGGGCATGCCATCTGACACACACACCCCCACCTAACCCTAACCATAACCCATAAGAGTAGCCCTCAAACTGGGCCTGCCATCTGACACACATACCCCCCCCCCCTAACCATAACCCTAACCCCTAAGAGTGGCCTTCAAACTGGGCATGCCATCTGACACACACACCCCCACCTAACCCTAACCATAACCCATAAGAGTAGCCCTCAAACTGGGCCTGCCATCTGACACACATACCCCCCCCCCCCCCTAACCATAACCCTAACCCCTAAGAGTGGCCTTCAAACTGGGCATGCCATCTGACACACACACACACACCCACCTAACCCTAACCATAACCCATAAGAGTA
>NW_028173825.1:1397500-1400000 GCF_963971535.1 Notolepis coatsorum | reverse complement strand
AATTGGTTCATTTTTTTTTTCATATTTCAAAATCACAAAAAACGGTTATTGTCGAAAAAATACCTGTTCCCCTCGTTTTCGAGGCGGGAAGTGCTTTAGGAATAGATTCCCCCCACCGAGGGGCACCCGTGGATTTAATCTCGCGGGGATCGGGGCAATAGTTTTCCCGTGGGAGCCGTCCAAAAATCGGCGAGTTTCTCCCACGCAGTTCCGATTCTGAGCATTTTCGATACAGGAAGCCGATTAGGAAAAGCTTCCCCACGCCGAGATGGACCCAGGGTAGAAGGCACGCGTGGATCCGGGCAACGGTGCCTCCGTGGGAGCCGTGTGCGTTTCGGCGACATTCTCCCACGCAGTTCCGAGTCTGAGCATTTACGAGACAGGAAGCCGATTAGGAAAAGCTTACCCACGCCGATATGGACCCAGGGTAGAAGGCCCGAGTGGATCCGTGCAACGGTGCTCCCGTGGGACCCGATACGGTGATCCCGTGGGACCCGATACGGTGCTCCAGTGGGAACCGAGTAAGAGGCTAAGATTTTCTCGGGCATTTTCGAGACAGGAAGCCGGTTAGGAAAAGCTTACCCACGCCGAGATGGACCCAGGGTAGAAGGCCCGGGTGGATCCGGGCAACGGTGCTCCCGTGGGACCCGATACGGTGCCCCGGGCACCCCTTTTGGCCAGGTTTAGAGTGTCTCGGGCATTTTCGAGACAGGAAGCCGGTTAGGAAAAGCTTACCCACGCCGAGATGGACCCAGGGTAGAAGGCCCGGGTGGATCCGGGCAACGGTGCTCCCGTGGGACCCGATACGGTGCCCCGGGGACCCCTTTTGGCCAGGTTAAGAGTGTCTCGGGCATTTTCGAGACAGGAAGCCGGTTAGTAAAAGCTTACCCACCCCCAGATGGACCCAGGGTAGAAGGCACGCGTGGATCCGGGCAACGGTGCTCCCGTGGGAGCCGTGTGCGTTTCGGCGACATTCTCCCACGCAGTTCCGAGTCTGAGCATTTTCGATACAGGATGCTATTTAGGAAAAGCTTCCCCACGCCGAGATGGACCCAGGGTAGAAGGCACGCGTGGATCCGGGCAACGGTGCCTCCGTGGGAGCCGTGTGCGTTTCGGCGACATTCTCCCACGCAGTTCCGAGTCTGAGCATTTTCGAGACAGGAAGCCGGTTAGGAAAAGCTTCCCCACGCCGAGATGGACCCAGGGTAGAAGGCACGCGTGGATCCGGGCAACGGTGCCTCCGTGGGAGCCGTGTGCGTTTCGGCGACATTCTCCCACGCAGTTCCGAGTCTGAGCATTTACGAGACAGGAAGCCGATTAGGAAAAGCTTACCCACGCCGATATGGACCCAGGGTAGAAGGCCCGAGTGGATCCGTGCAACGGTGCTCCCGTGGGACCCGATACGGTGATCCCGTGGGACCCGATACGGTGCTCCAGTGGGAACCGAGTAAGAGGCTAAGATTTTCTCGGGCATTTTCGAGACAGGAAGCCGGTTAGGAAAAGCTTACCCACGCCGAGATGGACCCAGGGTAGAAGGCCCGGGTGGATCCGGGCAACGGTGCTCCCGTGGGACCCGATACGGTGCCCCGGGCACCCCTTTTGGCCAGGTTTAGAGTGTCTCGGGCATTTTCGAGACAGGAAGCCGGTTAGGAAAAGCTTACCCACGCCGAGATGGACCCAGGGTAGAAGGCCCGGGTGGATCCGGGCAACGGTGCTCCCGTGGGACCCGATACGGTGCCCCGGGGACCCCTTTTGGCCAGGTTAAGAGTGTCTCGGGCATTTTCGAGACAGGAAGCCGGTTAGTAAAAGCTTACCCACCCCCAGATGGACCCAGGGTAGAAGGCACGCGTGGATCCGGGCAACGGTGCTCCCGTGGGAGCCGTGTGCGTTTCGGCGACATTCTCCCACGCAGTTCCGAGTCTGAGCATTTTCGATACAGGATGCTATTTAGGAAAAGCTTCCCCACGCCGAGATGGACCCAGGGTAGAAGGCACGCGTGGATCCGGGCAACGGTGCCTC
The DNA here is from genome assembly GCF_963971535.1 of Notolepis coatsorum. NCBI lineage: Eukaryota > Metazoa > Chordata > Actinopteri > Aulopiformes > Paralepididae > Notolepis > Notolepis coatsorum. Next base: position 1,397,981 of record NW_028173825.1, on the reverse strand, counting down.
CGTGGGAGCCGTGTGCGTTTCGGCGACATTCTCCCACGCAGTTCCGAGTCTGAGCATTTTCGAGACAGGAAGCCGGTTAGGAAAAGCTTACCCACGCCCAGATGGACCCAGAGTAGAAGGCCCGGGTGGATCCGGGCAACGGTGCTCCCGTGGGACCCGATACGGTGATCCCGTGGGAGCCGATACGGTGCTCCCGTGGGACCCGATTAAGAGGTTAAGATTGTCTCGGGCATTTTCGAGACAGGAAGCCGGTTAGGAAAAGCGTACCCACGCCCAGCTGGACCCAGGGTAGAAGGCCCGGGTGGATCCGGGCAACGGTGCTCCCGTGGGACCCGATACGGTGCCCCGGGGACCCCTTTTGGCCAGGTTAAGAGTGTCTCGGGCATTTTCGAGACAGGAAGCCGGTTAGGAAAAGCTTACCCACGCCCAGATGGACCCAGGGTAGAAGGCCCGGGTGGATCCGGGCAACGGTGCCTCCGTG
>NW_028173825.1:1385000-1387500 GCF_963971535.1 Notolepis coatsorum | reverse complement strand
TCAGTGTGGGTGTCCGATGCGTTCACTGGGGCCCGGGGCTCCGCGCCCACGGGCCGGGGTGGTCGGTTTTGTCCCCGGGTCGATCCGACCGCCCTGGACCACTTTCCCATGAATGGGAGCGAAATACAACGTTTTTGACTTTTTTTATCAAAAAAAAGTTTTTTATGAAAAAATAAAAAATATAAAAAAAAAAAAACGTATTAAAAAACTTTTATAAGTTTTTAAAAATTTTCGGGACCTCCATGATTTGGGGGTCTTCGTGGAAAAAATCCGATCCGACGTGAGGCTCCCGTTCGTCGGGCACGAAACCTGGGTTTTCAGCCTCCTCCAGGCCTCCGGGAGCCACCCGGAGACCTCTCTCCATACTATAGGGATGGTACCTGTCTGTGAACACCCCCCTGCGCACGACATAGCCGAGAAAGGCCGATTTTCGAGGGCCATGGGGGAGAGGCCCCCCCAGGATCGACTTTTTTTACTTTGGCCTTGTCCGGTTTTTTTTTGCGGGATTTTGCGCGCCGCGTGGGAGCAAATTCGAGACACATACCCCATAGCCAAAAGATGTCCCACGACCTCCTCTATGTCCGGGAATATTTTCACGCGTGACGGAATCACGCGCCGTGCGTGGCACGCGTTTCCGTTTCGGCGATTTTCTTGACCCCTGTCGGGTTTCTTTTTCTAAGCGTTTTCGTCCACACATATCAATTGGGAATAGTTGCGGGACGTCGAGATGTACCCACGGTAGAAATCTCGCGTGGATCCTATAATTGGTTCATTTTTTTTTTCATATTTCAAAATCACAAAAAACGGTTATTGTCGAAAAAATACCTGTTCCCCTCGTTTTCGAGGCGGGAAGTGCTTTAGGAATAGATTCCCCCCACCGAGGGGCACCCGTGGATTTAATCTCGCGGGGATCGGGGCAATAGTTTTCCCGTGGGAGCCGTCCAAAAATCGGCGAGTTTCTCCCACGCAGTTCCGAATCTGAGCATTTTCGATACAGGAAGCCGATTAGGAAAAGCTTCCCCACGCCGAGATGGACCCAGGGTAGAAGGCACGCGTGGATCCGGGCAACGGTGCCTCCGTGGGAGCCGTGTGCGTTTCGGCGACATTCTCCCACGCAGTTCCGAGTCTGAGCATTTCCGAGACAGGAAGCCGATTAGGAAAAGCTTACCCACGCCGAGATGGACCCAGGGTAGAAGGCCCGAGTGGATCCGTGCAACGGTGCTCCCGTGGGACCCGATACGGTGATCCCGTGGGACCCGATACGGTGCTCCAGTGGGAACCGAGTAAGAGGCTAAGATTTTCTCGGGCATTTTCGAGACAGGAAGCCGGTTAGGAAAAGCTTACCCACGCCGAGATGGACCCAGGGTAGAAGGCCCGGGTGGATCCGGGCAACGGTGCTCCCGTGGGACCCGATACGGTGCCCCGGGCACCCCTTTTGGCCAGGTTTAGAGTGTCTCGGGCATTTTCGAGACAGGAAGCCGGTTAGGAAAAGCTTACCCACGCCGAGATGGACCCAGGGTAGAAGGCCCGGGTGGATCCGGGCAACGGTGCTCCCGTGGGACCCGATACGGTGCCCCGGGGACCCCTTTTGGCCAGGTTAAGAGTGTCTCGGGCATTTTCGAGACAGGAAGCCGGTTAGTAAAAGCTTACCCACCCCCAGATGGACCCAGGGTAGAAGGCACGCGTGGATCCGGGCAACGGTGCTCCCGTGGGAGCCGTGTGCGTTTCGGCGACATTCTCCCACGCAGTTCCGAGTCTGAGCATTTTCGATACAGGATGCTATTTAGGAAAAGCTTCCCCACGCCGAGATGGACCCAGGGTAGAAGGCACGCGTGGATCCGGGCAACGGTGCCTCCGTGGGAGCCGTGTGCGTTTCGGCGACATTCTCCCACGCAGTTCCGAGTCTGAGCATTTTCGAGACAGGAAGCCGGTTAGGAAAAGCTTACCCACGCCGAGATGGACCCAGGGTAGAAGGCCCGAGTGGATCCGTGCAACGGTGCTCCCGTGGGACCCGATACGGTGATCCCGTGGGACCCGATACGGTGCTCCAGTGGGAACCGAGTAAGAGGCTAAGATTTTCTCGGGAATTTTCGAGACAGGAAGCCGGTTAGGAAAAGCTTACCCACGCCGAGATGGACCCAGGGTAGAAGGCCCGGGTGGATCCGGGCAACGGTGCTCCCGTGGGACCCGATACGGTGCCCCGGGCACCCCTTTTGGCCAGGTTTAGAGTGTCTCGGGCATTTTCGAGACAGGAAGCCGGTTAGGAAAAGCTTACCCACGCCGAGATGGACCCAGGGTAGAAGGCCCGGGTGGATCCGGGCAACGGTGCTCCCGTGGGACCCGATACGGTGCCCCGGGGACCCCTTTTGGCCAGGTTAAGAGTGTCTCAGGCATTTTCGAGACAGGAAGCCGGTTAGTAAAAGCTTACCCACCCCCAGATGGACCCAGGGTAGAAGGCACGCGTGGATCCGGGCAACGGTGCTCCCGTGGGAGCCGTGTG
>NW_028173825.1:1372500-1375000 GCF_963971535.1 Notolepis coatsorum | reverse complement strand
ATGGGGTTGCATTGAAACTTTGCCTGCAAGCAACCCGGGTAGACCGCCGCGACCGAGGTTATCGGACTACCAGGTCAGACGGGCCGACTTAGTCTCGCTGTACGAGGGCTGGCTGGGGCATGACGGATGGCGTGTCGGCGCCACCCGTATGTATCCCCGACCATAGAGGCGAACCTGCAGGCGGTAGGAACCGTCCGCCGAACACCGGCTGTTAGGCCGCGTCGGCAGGGGCCCTCCCAAGGCAGGTCACGTTTTCCATTCGATCAGTGTGGGTGTCCGATGCGTTCACTGGGGCCCGGGGCTGAATGGGAGCGAAATACAACGTTTTTGACTTTTTTTTATCAAAAAAAAGTTTTTTATGAAAAAATAAAAAATATAAAAAAAAAAAACTTATTAAAAAACTTTTATAAGTTTTTAAAATTTTTCGGGACCTCCATGATTTGGGGGTCTTCGTGGAAAAAATCCGATCCGACGTGAGGCTCCCGTTCGTCGGGCACGAAACCTGGGTTTTCAGCCTCCTCCAGGCCTCCGGGAGCCACCCGGAGACCTCTCTCCATACTATAGGGATGGTACCTGTCTGTGAACACCCCCCTGCGCACGACATAGCCGAGAAAGGCCGATTTTCGAGGGCCATGGGGGAGAGGCCCCCCCAGGATCGACTTTTTTTACTTTGGCCTTGTCCGGTTTTTTTTTGCGGGATTTTGCGCGCCGCGTGGGAGCAAATTCGAGACACATACCCCATAGCCAAAAGATGTCCCACGACCTCCTCTATGTCCGGGAATATTTTCACGCGTGACGGAATCACGCGCCGTGCGTGGCACGCGTTTCCGTTTCGGCGATTTTCTTGACCCCTGTCGGGTTTCTTTTTCTAAGCGTTTTCGTCCACACATATCAATTGGGAATAGTTGCGGGACTTCGAGATGTACCCACGGTAGAAATCTCGCGTGGATCCTATAATTGGTTCATTTTTTTTTTCATATTTCAAAATCACAAAAAACGGTTATTGTCGAAAAAATACCTGTTCCCCTAGTTTTCGAGGCGGGAAGTGCTTTAGGAATAGATTCCCCCCACCGAGGGGCACCCGTGGATTTAATCTCGCGGGGATCGGGGCAATAGTTTTCCCGTGGGAGCCGTCCAAAAATCGGCGAGTTTCTCCCACGCAGTTCCGATTCTGAGCATTTTCGATACAGGAAGCCGATTAGGAAAAGCTTCCCCACGCCGAGATGGACCCAGGGTAGAAGGCACGCGTGGATCCGGGCAACGGTGCCTCCGTGGGAGCCGTGTGCGTTTCGGCGACATTCTCCCACGCAGTTCCGAGTCTGAGCATTTTCGAGACAGGAAGCCGGTTAGGAAAAGCTTACCCACGCCGAGATGGACCCAGGGTAGAAGGCCCGAGTGGATCCGTGCAACGGTGCTCCCGTGGGACCCGATACGGTGCTCCCGTGGGACCCGATACGGTGCTCCAGTGGGAACCGAGTAAGAGGCTAAGATTTTCTCGGGCATTTTCGAGACAGGAAGCCGGTTAGGAAAAGCTTACCCACGCCGAGATGGACCCAGGGTAGAAGGCCCGGGTGGATCCGGGCAACGGTGCTCCCGTGGGACCCGATACGGTGCCCCGGGCACCCCTTTTGGCCAGGTTTAGAGTGTCTCGGGCATTTTCGAGACAGGAAGCCGGTTAGGAAAAGCTTACCCACGCCGAGATGGACCCAGGGTAGAAGGCCCGGGTGGATCCGGGCAACGGTGCTCCCGTGGGACCCGATACGGTGCCCCGGGGACCCCTTTTGGCCAGGTTAAGAGTGTCTCGGGCATTTTCGAGACAGGAAGCCGGTTAGTAAAAGCTTACCCACCCCCAGATGGACCCAGGGTAGAAGGCACGCGTGGATCCGGGCAACGGTGCTCCCGTGGGAGCCGTGTGCGTTTCGGCGACATTCTCCCACGCAGTTCCGAGTCTGAGCATTTTCGATACAGGATGCTATTTAGGAAAAGCTTCCCCACGCCGAGATGGACCCAGGGTAGAAGGCACGCGTGGATCCGGGCAACGGTGCCTCCGTGGGAGCCGTGTGCGTTTCGGCGACATTCTCCCACGCAGTTCCGAGTCTGAGCATTTTCGAGACTGGAAGCCGGTTAGGAAAAGCTTACCCACGCCGAGATGGACCCAGGGTAGAAGGCCCGAGTGGATCCGTGCAACGGTGCTCCCGTGGGACCCGATACGGTGATCCCGTGGGACCCGATACGGTGCTCCAGTGGGAACCGAGTAAGAGGCTAAGATTTTCTCGGGCATTTTCGAGACAGGAAGCCGGTTAGGAAAAGCTTACCCACCCCCAGATGGACCCAGGGTAGAAGGCCCGGGTGGATCCGGGCAACGGTGCTCCCGTGGGACCCGATACGGTGCCCCGGGGACCCCTTTTGGCCAGGTTAAGAGTGTCTCGGGCATTTTCGAGACAGGAAGCCGGTTAGGAAAAGCTTACCCACGCCCAGATGGACCCAGGGTAGAAGGCCC
>NW_028173825.1:1357500-1360000 GCF_963971535.1 Notolepis coatsorum | reverse complement strand
CACCGGCTGTTAGGCCGCGTCGGCAGGGGCCCTCCCAAGGCAGGTCACGTTTTCCATTCGATCAGTGTGGGTGTCCGATGCGTTCACTGGGGCCCGGGGCTCCGCGCCCACGGGCCGGGGTGGTCGGTTTTGTCCCCGGGTCGATCCGACCGCCCTGGACCACTTTCCCATGAATGGGAGCGAAATACAACGTTTTTGACTTTTTTTTATCAAAAAAAAGTTTTTTATGAAAAAATAAAAAATATAAAAAAAAAAAACTTATTAAAAAACTTTTATAAGTTTTTAAAATTTTTCGGGACCTCCATGATTTGGGGGTCTTCGTGGAAAAAATCCGATCCGACGTGAGGCTCCCGTTCGTCGGGCACGAAACCTGGGTTTTCAGCCTCCTCCAGGCCTCCGGGAGCCACCCGGAGACCTCTCTCCATACTATAGGGATGGTACCTGTCTGTGAACACCCCCCTGCGCACGACATAGCCGAGAAAGGCCGATTTTCGAGGGCCATGGGGGAGAGGCCCCCCCAGGATCGACTTTTTTTACTTTGGCCTTGTCCGGTTTTTTTTTGCGGGATTTTGCGCGCCGCGTGGGAGCAAATCCGAGACACATACCCCATAGCCAAAAGATGTCCCACGACCTCCTCTATGTCCGGGAATATTTTCACGCGTGACGGAATCACGCGCCGTGCGTGGCACGCGTTTCCGTTTCGGCGATTTTCTTGACCCCTGTCGGGTTTCTTTTTCTAAGCGTTTTCGTCCACACATATCAATTGGGAATAGTTGCGGGACGTCGAGATGTACCCACGGTAGAAATCTCGCGTGGATCCTATAATTGGTTCATTTTTTTTTTCATATTTCAAAATCACAAAAAACGGTTATTGTCGAAAAAATACCTGTTCCCCTAGTTTTCGAGGCGGGAAGTGCTTTAGGAATAGATTCCCCCCACCGAGGGGCACCCGTGGATTTAATCTCGCGGGGATCGGGGCAATAGTTTTCCCGTGGGAGCCGTCCAAAAATCGGCGAGTTTCTCCCACGCAGTTCCGATTCTGAGCATTTTCGATACAGGAAGCCGATTAGGAAAAGCTTCCCCACGCCGAGATGGACCCAGGGTAGAAGGCACGCGTGGATCCGGGCAACGGTGCCTCCGTGGGAGCCGTGTGCGTTTCGGCGACATTCTCCCACGCAGTTCCGAGTCTGAGCATTTACGAGACAGGAAGCCGATTAGGAAAAGCTTACCCACGCCGAGATGGACCCAGGGTAGAAGGCCCGAGTGGATCCGTGCAACGGTGCTCCCGTGGGACCCGATACGGTGATCCCGTGGGACCCGATACGGTGCTCCAGTGGGAACCGAGTAAGAGGCTAAGATTTTCTCGGGCATTTTCGAGACAGGAAGCCGGTTAGGAAAAGCTTACCCACGCCGAGATGGACCCAGGGTAGAAGGCCCGGGTGGATCCGGGCAACGGTGCTCCCGTGGGACCCGATACGGTGCCCCGGGCACCCCTTTTGGCCAGGTTTAGAGTGTCTCGGGCATTTTCGAGACAGGAAGCCGGTTAGGAAAAGCTTACCCACGCCGAGATGGACCCAGGGTAGAAGGCCCGGGTGGATCCGGGCAACGGTGCTCCCGTGGGACCCGATACGGTGCCCCGGGGACCCCTTTTGGCCAGGTTAAGAGTGTCTCGGGCATTTTCGAGACAGGAAGCCGGTTAGTAAAAGCTTACCCACCCCCAGATGGACCCAGGGTAGAAGGCACGCGTGGATCCGGGCAACGGTGCTCCCGTGGGAGCCGTGTGCGTTTCGGCGACATTCTCCCACGCAGTTCCGAGTCTGAGCATTTTCGATACAGGATGCTATTTAGGAAAAGCTTCCCCACGCCGAGATGGACCCAGGGTAGAAGGCACGCGTGGATCCGGGCAACGGTGCCTCCGTGGGAGCCGTGTGCGTTTCGGCGACATTCTCCCACGCAGTTCCGAGTCTGAGCATTTTCGAGACTGGAAGCCGGTTAGGAAAAGCTTACCCACGCCGAGATGGACCCAGGGTAGAAGGCCCGAGTGGATCCGTGCAACGGTGCTCCCGTGGGACCCGATACGGTGATCCCGTGGGACCCGATACGGTGCTCCAGTGGGAACCGAGTAAGAGGCTAAGATTTTCTCGGGCATTTTCGAGACAGGAAGCCGGTTAGGAAAAGCTTACCCACCCCCAGATGGACCCAGGGTAGAAGGCCCGGGTGGATCCGGGCAACGGTGCTCCCGTGGGACCCGATACGGTGCCCCGGGGACCCCTTTTGGCCAGGTTAAGAGTGTATCGGGCATTTTCGAGACAGGAAGCCGGTTAGGAAAAGCTTACCCACCCCCAGATGGACCCAGGGTAGAAGGCATGCGTGGATCCGGGCAACGGTGCCCCCGTGGGACCCGATACGGTGCCCCGGGGACCCCTTTTGGCCAGGTTAAGAGTGTCTCAGGCAGTCCCGCCGCTGCCCCTCGCTCTGCCGCATACATGCCCACCCGAGT
>NW_028173825.1:1345000-1347500 GCF_963971535.1 Notolepis coatsorum | reverse complement strand
AGCCACCCGGAGACCTCTCTCCATACTATAGGGATGGTACCTGTCTGTGAACACCCCCCTGCGCACGACATAGCCGAGAAAGGCCGATTTTCGAGGGCCATGGGGGAGAGGCCCCCCCAGGATCGACTTTTTTTACTTTGGCCTTGTCCGGTTTTTTTTTGCGGGATTTTGCGCGCCGCGTGGGAGCAAATTCGAGACACATACCCCATAGCCAAAAGATGTCCCACGACCTCCTCTATGTCCGGGAATATTTTCACGCGTGACGGAATCACGCGCCGTGCGTGGCACGCGTTTCCGTTTCGGCGATTTTCTTGACCCCTGTCGGGTTTCTTTTTCTAAGCGTTTTCGTCCACACATATCAATTGGGAATAGTTGCGGGACGTCGAGATGTACCCACGGTAGAAATCTCGCGTGGATCCTATAATTGGTTCATTTTTTTTTTCATATTTCAAAATCACAAAAAACGGTTATTGTCGAAAAAATACCTGTTCCCCTCGTTTTCGAGGCGGGAAGTGCTTTAGGAATAGATTCCCCCCACCGAGGGGCACCCGTGGATTTAATCTCGCGGGGATCGGGGCAATAGTTTTCCCGTGGGAGCCGTCCAAAAATCGGCGAGTTTCTCCCACGCAGTTCCGAATCTGAGCATTTTCGATACAGGAAGCCGATTAGGAAAAGCTTCCCCACGCCGAGATGGACCCAGGGTAGAAGGCACGCGTGGATCCGGGCAACGGTGCCTCCGTGGGAGCCGTGTGCGTTTCGGCGACATTCTCCCACGCAGTTCCGAGTCTGAGCATTTCCGAGACAGGAAGCCGATTAGGAAAAGCTTACCCACGCCGAGATGGACCCAGGGTAGAAGGCCCGAGTGGATCCGTGCAACGGTGCTCCCGTGGGACCCGATACGGTGATCCCGTGGGACCCGATACGGTGCTCCAGTGGGAACCGAGTAAGAGGCTAAGATTTTCTCGGGCATTTTCGAGACAGGAAGCCGGTTAGGAAAAGCTTACCCACGCCGAGATGGACCCAGGGTAGAAGGCCCGGGTGGATCCGGGCAACGGTGCTCCCGTGGGACCCGATACGGTGCCCCGGGCACCCCTTTTGGCCAGGTTTAGAGTGTCTCGGGCATTTTCGAGACAGGAAGCCGGTTAGGAAAAGCTTACCCACGCCGAGATGGACCCAGGGTAGAAGGCCCGGGTGGATCCGGGCAACGGTGCTCCCGTGGGACCCGATACGGTGCCCCGGGGACCCCTTTTGGCCAGGTTAAGAGTGTCTCAGGCATTTTCGAGACAGGAAGCCGGTTAGTAAAAGCTTACCCACCCCCAGATGGACCCAGGGTAGAAGGCACGCGTGGATCCGGGCAACGGTGCTCCCGTGGGAGCCGTGTGCGTTTCGGCGACATTCTCCCACGCAGTTCCGAGTCTGAGCATTTTCGATACAGGATGCTATTTAGGAAAAGCTTCCCCACGCCGAGATGGACCCAGGGTAGAAGGCACGCGTGGATCCGGGCAACGGTGCCTCCGTGGGAGCCGTGTGCGTTTCGGCGACATTCTCCCACGCAGTTCCGAGTCTGAGCATTTTCGAGACAGGAAGCCGGTTAGGAAAAGCTTACCCACGCCGAGATGGACCCAGGGTAGAAGGCCCGAGTGGATCCGTGCAACGGTGCTCCCGTGGGACCCGATACGGTGATCCCGTGGGACCCGATACGGTGCTCCAGTGGGAACCGAGTAAGAGGCTAAGATTTTCTCGGGAATTTTCGAGACAGGAAGCCGGTTAGGAAAAGCTTACCCACGCCGACATGGACCCAGGGTAGAAGGCCCGGGTGGATCCGGGCAACGGTGCTCCCGTGGGACCCGATACGGTGCCCCGGGCACCCCTTTTGGCCAGGTTTAGAGTGTCTCGGGCATTTTCGAGACAGGAAGCCGGTTAGGAAAAGCTTACCCACGCCGAGATGGACCCAGGGTAGAAGGCCCGGGTGGATCCGGGCAACGGTGCTCCCGTGGGACCCGATACGGTGCCCCGGGGACCCCTTTTGGCCAGGTTAAGAGTGTCTCAGGCATTTTCGAGACAGGAAGCCGGTTAGTAAAAGCTTACCCACCCCCAGATGGACCCAGGGTAGAAGGCACGCGTGGATCCGGGCAACGGTGCTCCCGTGGGAGCCGTGTGCGTTTCGGCGACATTCTCCCACGCAGTTCCGAGTCTGAGCATTTTCGATACAGGATGCTATTTAGGAAAAGCTTCCCCACGCCGAGATGGACCCAGGGTAGAAGGCACGCGTGGATCCGGGCAACGGTGCCTCCGTGGGAGCCGTGTGCGTTTCGGCGACATTCTCCCACGCAGTTCCGAGTCTGAGCATTTTCGAGACAGGAAGCCGGTTAGGAAAAGCTTACCCACGCCGAGATGGACCCAGGGTAGAAGGCCCGGGTGGATCCGGGCAACGGTGCTCCCGTGGGACCCGATACGGTGATCCCGTGGGAGCCGATACGGTGCTCCCGTGGGACCCGAT
>NW_028173825.1:1332500-1335000 GCF_963971535.1 Notolepis coatsorum | reverse complement strand
TTTTATAAGTTTTTAAAATTTTTCGGGACCTCCATGATTTGGGGGTCTTCGTGGAAAAAATCCGATCCGACGTGAGGCTCCCGTTCGTCGGGCACGAAACCTGGGTTTTCAGCCTCCTCCAGGCCTCCGGGAGCCACCCGGAGACCTCTCTCCATACTATAGGGATGGTACCTGTCTGTGAACACCCCCCTGCGCACGACATAGCCGAGAAAGGCCGATTTTCGAGGGCCATGGGGGAGAGGCCCCCCCAGGATCGACTTTTTTTACTTTGGCCTTGTCCGGTTTTTTTTTGCGGGATTTTGCGCGCCGCGTGGGAGCAAATTCGAGACACATACCCCATAGCCAAAAGATGTCCCACGACCTCCTCTATGTCCGGGAATATTTTCACGCGTGACGGAATCACGCGCCGTGCGTGGCACGCGTTTCCGTTTCGGCGATTTTCTTGACCCCTGTCGGGTTTCTTTTTCTAAGCGTTTTCGTCCACACATATCAATTGGGAATAGTTGCGGGACGTCGAGATGTACCCACGGTAGAAATCTCGCGTGGATCCTATAATTGGTTCATTTTTTTTTTCATATTTCAAAATCACAAAAAACGGTTATTGTCGAAAAAATACCTGTTCCCCTCGTTTTCGAGGCGGGAAGTGCTTTAGGAATAGATTCCCCCCACCGAGGGGCACCCGTGGATTTAATCTCGCGGGGATCGGGGCAATAGTTTTCCCGTGGGAGCCGTCCAAAAATCGGCGAGTTTCTCCCACGCAGTTCCGAATCTGAGCATTTTCGATACAGGAAGCCGATTAGGAAAAGCTTCCCCACGCCGAGATGGACCCAGGGTAGAAGGCACGCGTGGATCCGGGCAACGGTGCCTCCGTGGGAGCCGTGTGCGTTTCGGCGACATTCTCCCACGCAGTTCCGAGTCTGAGCATTTCCGAGACAGGAAGCCGATTAGGAAAAGCTTACCCACGCCGAGATGGACCCAGGGTAGAAGGCCCGAGTGGATCCGTGCAACGGTGCTCCCGTGGGACCCGATACGGTGATCCCGTGGGACCCGATACGGTGCTCCAGTGGGAACCGAGTAAGAGGCTAAGATTTTCTCGGGCATTTTCGAGACAGGAAGCCGGTTAGGAAAAGCTTACCCACGCCGAGATGGACCCAGGGTAGAAGGCCCGGGTGGATCCGGGCAACGGTGCTCCCGTGGGACCCGATACGGTGCCCCGGGCACCCCTTTTGGCCAGGTTTAGAGTGTCTCGGGCATTTTCGAGACAGGAAGCCGGTTAGGAAAAGCTTACCCACGCGGAGATGGACCCAGGGTAGAAGGCCCGGGTGGATCCGGGCAACGGTGCTCCCGTGGGACCCGATACGGTGCCCCGGGGACCCCTTTTGGCCAGGTTAAGAGTGTCTCAGGCATTTTCGAGACAGGAAGCCGGTTAGTAAAAGCTTACCCACCCCCAGATGGACCCAGGGTAGAAGGCACGCGTGGATCCGGGCAACGGTGCTCCCGTGGGAGCCGTGTGCGTTTCGGCGACATTCTCCCACGCAGTTCCGAGTCTGAGCATTTTCGATACAGGATGCTATTTAGGAAAAGCTTCCCCACGCCGAGATGGACCCAGGGTAGAAGGCACGCGTGGATCCGGGCAACGGTGCCTCCGTGGGAGCCGTGTGCGTTTCGGCGACATTCTCCCACGCAGTTCCGAGTCTGAGCATTTTCGAGACAGGAAGCCGGTTAGGAAAAGCTTACCCACGCCGAGATGGACCCAGGGTAGAAGGCCCGAGTGGATCCGTGCAACGGTGCTCCCGTGGGACCCGATACGGTGATCCCGTGGGACCCGATACGGTGCTCCAGTGGGAACCGAGTAAGAGGCTAAGATTTTCTCGGGAATTTTCGAGACAGGAAGCCGGTTAGGAAAAGCTTACCCACGCCGAGATGGACCCAGGGTAGAAGGCCCGGGTGGATCCGGGCAACGGTGCTCCCGTGGGACCCGATACGGTGCCCCGGGCACCCCTTTTGGCCAGGTTTAGAGTGTCTCGGGCATTTTCGAGACAGGAAGCCGGTTAGGAAAAGCTTACCCACGCCGAGATGGACCCAGGGTAGAAGGCCCGGGTGGATCCGGGCAACGGTGCTCCCGTGGGACCCGATACGGTGCCCCGGGGACCCCTTTTGGCCAGGTTAAGAGTGTCTCAGGCATTTTCGAGACAGGAAGCCGGTTAGTAAAAGCTTACCCACCCCCAGATGGACCCAGGGTAGAAGGCACGCGTGGATCCGGGCAACGGTGCTCCCGTGGGAGCCGTGTGCGTTTCGGCGACATTCTCCCACGCAGTTCCGAGTCTGAGCATTTTCGATACAGGATGCTATTTAGGAAAAGCTTCCCCACGCCGAGATGGACCCAGGGTAGAAGGCACGCGTGGATCCGGGCAACGGTGCCTCCGTGGGAGCCGTGTGCGTTTCGGCGACATTCTCCCACGCAGTTCCGAGTCTGAGCATTTTCGAGACAGGAAGCCGG
>NW_028173825.1:1320000-1322500 GCF_963971535.1 Notolepis coatsorum | reverse complement strand
AACGTTTTTGACTTTTTTTATCAAAAAAAAGTTTTTTATGAAAAAATAAAAAATATAAAAAAAAAAAACTTATTAAAAAACTTTTATAAGTTTTTAAAATTTTTCGGGACCTCCATGATTTGGGGGTCTTCGTGGAAAAAATCCGATCCGACGTGAGGCTCCCGTTCGTCGGGCACGAAACCTGGGTTTTCAGCCTCCTCCAGGCCTCCGGGAGCCACCCGGAGACCTCTCTCCATACTATAGGGATGGTACCTGTCTGTGAACACCCCCCTGCGCACGACATAGCCGAGAAAGGCCGATTTTCGAGGGCCATGGGGGAGAGGCCCCCCCAGGATCGACTTTTTTTACTTTGGCCTTGTCCGGTTTTTTTTTGCGGGATTTTGCGCGCCGCGTGGGAGCAAATTCGAGACACATACCCCATAGCCAAAAGATGTCCCACGACCTCCTCTATGTCCGGGAATATTATCACGCGTGACGGAATCACGCGCCGTGCGTGGCACGCGTTTCCGTTTCGGCGATTTTCTTGACCCCTGTCGGGTTTCTTTTTCTAAGCGTTTTCGTCCACACATATCAATTGGGAATAGTTGCGGGACGTCGAGATGTACCCACGGTAGAAATCTCGCGTGGATCCTATAATTGGTTCATTTTTTTTTTCATATTTCAAAATAACAAAAAACGGTTATTGTCGAAAAAATACCTGTTCCCCTCGTTTTCGAGGCGGGAAGTGCTTTAGGAATAGATTCCCCCCACCGAGGGGCACCCGTGGATTTAATCTCGCGGGGATCGGGGCAATAGTTTTCCCGTGGGAGCCGTCCAAAAATCGGCGAGTTTCTCCCACGCAGTTCCGAATCTGAGCATTTTCGATACAGGAAGCCGATTAGGAAAAGCTTCCCCACGCCGAGATGGACCCAGGGTAGAAGGCACGCGTGGATCCGGGCAACGGTGCCTCCGTGGGAGCCGTGTGCGTTTCGGCGACATTCTCCCACGCAGTTCCGAGTCTGAGCATTTCCGAGACAGGAAGCCGATTAGGAAAAGCTTACCCACGCCGAGATGGACCCAGGGTAGAAGGCCCGAGTGGATCCGTGCAACGGTGCTCCCGTGGGACCCGATACGGTGATCCCGTGGGACCCGATACGGTGCTCCAGTGGGAACCGAGTAAGAGGCTAAGATTTTCTCGGGCATTTTCGAGACAGGAAGCCGGTTAGGAAAAGCTTACCCACGCCGAGATGGACCCAGGGTAGAAGGCCCGGGTGGATCCGGGCAACGGTGCTCCCGTGGGACCCGATACGGTGCCCCGGGCACCCCTTTTGGCCAGGTTTAGAGTGTCTCGGGCATTTTCGAGACAGGAAGCCGGTTAGGAAAAGCTTACCCACGCCGAGATGGACCCAGGGTAGAAGGCCCGGGTGGATCCGGGCAACGGTGCTCCCGTGGGACCCGATACGGTGCCCCGGGGACCCCTTTTGGCCAGGTTAAGAGTGTCTCAGGCATTTTCGAGACAGGAAGCCGGTTAGTAAAAGCTTACCCACCCCCAGATGGACCCAGGGTAGAAGGCACGCGTGGATCCGGGCAACGGTGCTCCCGTGGGAGCCGTGTGCGTTTCGGCGACATTCTCCCACGCAGTTCCGAGTCTGAGCATTTTCGATACAGGATGCTATTTAGGAAAAGCTTCCCCACGCCGAGATGGACCCAGGGTAGAAGGCACGCGTGGATCCGGGCAACGGTGCCTCCGTGGGAGCCGTGTGCGTTTCGGCGACATTCTCCCACGCAGTTCCGAGTCTGAGCATTTTCGAGACAGGAAGCCGGTTAGGAAAAGCTTACCCACGCCGAGATGGACCCAGGGTAGAAGGCCCGAGTGGATCCGTGCAACGGTGCTCCCGTGGGACCCGATACGGTGATCCCGTGGGACCCGATACGGTGCTCCAGTGGGAACCGAGTAAGAGGCTAAGATTTTCTCGGGAATTTTCGAGACAGGAAGCCGGTTAGGAAAAGCTTACCCACGCCGAGATGGACCCAGGGTAGAAGGCCCGGGTGGATCCGGGCAACGGTGCTCCCGTGGGACCCGATACGGTGCCCCGGGCACCCCTTTTGGCCAGGTTTAGAGTGTCTCGGGCATTTTCGAGACAGGAAGCCGGTTAGGAAAAGCTTACCCACGCCGAGATGGACCCAGGGTAGAAGGCCCGGGTGGATCCGGGCAACGGTGCTCCCGTGGGACCCGATACGGTGCCCCGGGGACCCCTTTTGGCCAGGTTAAGAGTGTCTCAGGCATTTTCGAGACAGGAAGCCGGTTAGTAAAAGCTTACCCACCCCCAGATGGACCCAGGGTAGAAGGCACGCGTGGATCCGGGCAACGGTGCTCCCGTGGGAGCCGTGTGCGTTTCGGCGACATTCTCCCACGCAGTTCCGAGTCTGAGCATTTTCGATACAGGATGCTATTTAGGAAAAGCTTCCCCACGCCGAGATGGACCCAGGGTAGAAGGCACGCGTGGATCCGGGCAACGGT
>NW_028173825.1:1310000-1312500 GCF_963971535.1 Notolepis coatsorum | reverse complement strand
AGGGTAGAAGGCCCGGGTGGATCCGGGCAACGGTGCTCCCGTGGGACCCGATACGGTGCCCCGGGCACCGCTTTTGGCCAGGTTTAGAGTGTCTCGGGCATTTTCGAGACAGGAAGCCGGTTAGGAAAAGCTTACCCACGCCGAGATGGACCCAGGGTAGAAGGCCCGGGTGGATCCGGGCAACGGTGCTCCCGTGGGACCCGATACGGTGCCCCGGGGACCCCTTTTGGCCAGGTTAAGAGTGTCTCAGGCATTTTCGAGACAGGAAGCCGGTTAGTAAAAGCTTACCCACCCCCAGATGGACCCAGGGTAGAAGGCACGCGTGGATCCGGGCAACGGTGCTCCCGTGGGAGCCGTGTGCGTTTCGGCGACATTCTCCCACGCAGTTCCGAGTCTGAGCATTTTCGATACAGGATGCTATTTAGGAAAAGCTTCCCCACGCCGAGATGGACCCAGGGTAGAAGGCACGCGTGGATCCGGGCAACGGTGCCTCCGTGGGAGCCGTGTGCGTTTCGGCGACATTCTCCCACGCAGTTCCGAGTCTGAGCATTTTCGAGACAGGAAGCCGGTTAGGAAAAGCTTACCCACGCCGAGATGGACCCAGGGTAGAAGGCCCGAGTGGATCCGTGCAACGGTGCTCCCGTGGGACCCGATACGGTGATCCCGTGGGACCCGATACGGTGCTCCAGTGGGAACCGAGTAAGAGGCTAAGATTTTCTCGGGAATTTTCGAGACAGGAAGCCGGTTAGGAAAAGCTTACCCACGCCGAGATGGACCCAGGGTAGAAGGCCCGGGTGGATCCGGGCAACGGTGCTCCCGTGGGACCCGATACGGTGCCCCGGGCACCCCTTTTGGCCAGGTTTAGAGTGTCTCGGGCATTTTCGAGACAGGAAGCCGGTTAGGAAAAGCTTACCCACGCCGAGATGGACCCAGGGTAGAAGGCCCGGGTGGATCCGGGCAACGGTGCTCCCGTGGGACCCGATACGGTGCCCCGGGGACCCCTTTTGGCCAGGTTAAGAGTGTCTCAGGCATTTTCGAGACAGGAAGCCGGTTAGTAAAAGCTTACCCACCCCCAGATGGACCCAGGGTAGAAGGCACGCGTGGATCCGGGCAACGGTGCTCCCGTGGGAGCCGTGTGCGTTTCGGCGACATTCTCCCACGCAGTTCCGAGTCTGAGCATTTTCGATACAGGATGCTATTTAGGAAAAGCTTCCCCACGCCGAGATGGACCCAGGGTAGAAGGCACGCGTGGATCCGGGCAACGGTGCCTCCGTGGGAGCCGTGTGCGTTTCGGCGACATTCTCCCACGCAGTTCCGAGTCTGAGCATTTTCGAGACAGGAAGCCGGTTAGGAAAAGCTTACCCACGCCGAGATGGACCCAGGGTAGAAGGCCCGGGTGGATCCGGGCAACGGTGCTCCCGTGGGACCCGATACGGTGATCCCGTGGGAGCCGATACGGTGCTCCCGTGGGACCCGATTAAGAGGTTAAGATTGTCTCGGGCATTTTCGAGACAGGAAGCCGGTTAGGAAAAGCTTACTCACGCCCAGATGGACCCAGGGTAGAAGGCCCGGGTGGATCCGGGCAACGGTGCTCCCGTGGGACCCGATACGGTGCCCCGGGGACCCCTTTTGGCCAGGTTAAGAGTGTCTCGGGCATTTTCGAGACAGGAAGCCGGTTAGGAAAAGCTTACCCACGCCCAGATGGACCCAGGGTAGAAGGCCCGGGTGGATCCGGGCAACGGTGCCTCCGTGGGACCCGATACGGTGCCCCGGGGACCCCTTTTGGCCAGGTTAAGAGTGTCTCAGGCAGTCCCGCCGCTGCCCCTCGCTCTGCCGCATACATGCCCACCCGAGTGGAGGTCAGGGGACATTGGGGGCCTGCACACCCATGTGGAGGTCAGGTTAGGTTGACAGTCACTACCTTAAGAGAGGCATTGTTACTCCAGGAGTGTACCCGCACTTCAGGACAGTGATCTAACCCTAACACTGAGTTGCCTGCCGTCTCTGACCGTGGTGCTGAAATGGACACCCCTAACACTGAGTTGCATGCCTAAATTCAATTAAATTAGAAACTCTTCACGGATCAACTCAGGCCTCACAGCGTGTGTGCTACAGCATCACCCGAACATATTCACAATTGACTTGTTGGGGCAAAAACGTAGGCAAACAGCCACAGATACACACACACACACGGAGGCCCAGCCAAAACAAAGGGTCGAATATATTCCGTTGCAACTGTGCCAAGTGTGCTAACCCTAACCCATATGAGTAGCCCTCAAACTGGGCATGCCATCTGACACACATACCCCCCCCCCCCTAACCATAACCCTAACCCCTAAGAGTGGCCTTCAAACTGGGCATGCCATCTGACACACACACCCCCACCTAACCCTAACCATAACCCATAAGAGTAGCCCTCAAACTGGGCCTGCCATCTGACACACATACCCCCCCCCCCCTAACCATAACCCTAACCCCTAAGAGTGGCCTTCAAACTGGG
>NW_028173825.1:1302500-1305000 GCF_963971535.1 Notolepis coatsorum | reverse complement strand
TTTCCCATGAATGGGAGCGAAATACAACGTTTTTGACTTTTTTTATCAAAAAAAAGTTTTTTATGAAAAAATAAAAAATATAAAAAAAAAAAACTTATTAAAAAACTTTTATAAGTTTTTAAAATTTTTCGGGACCTCCATGATTTGGGGGTCTTCGTGGAAAAAATCCGATCCGACGTGAGGCTCCCGTTCGTCGGGCACGAAACCTGGGTTTTCAGCCTCCTCCAGGCCTCCGGGAGCCACCCGGAGACCTCTCTCCATACTATAGGGATGGTACCTGTCTGTGAACACCCCCCTGCGCACGACATAGCCGAGAAAGGCCGATTTTCGAGGGCCATGGGGGAGAGGCCCCCCCAGGATCGACTTTTTTTACTTTGGCCTTGTCCGGTTTTTTTTTGCGGGATTTTGCGCGCCGCGTGGGAGCAAATTCGAGACACATACCCCATAGCCAAAAGATGTCCCACGACCTCCTCTATGTCCGGGAATATTTTCACGCGTGACGGAATCACGCGCCGTGCGTGGCACGCGTTTCCGTTTCGGCGATTTTCTTGACCCCTGTCGGGTTTCTTTTTCTAAGCGTTTTCGTCCACACATATCAATTGGGAATAGTTGCGGGACGTCGAGATGTACCCACGGTAGAAATCTCGCGTGGATCCTATAATTGGTTCATTTTTTTTTTCATATTTCAAAATCACAAAAAACGGTTATTGTCGAAAAAATACCTGTTCCCCTCGTTTTCGAGGCGGGAAGTGCTTTAGGAATAGATTCCCCCCACCGAGGGGCACCCGTGGATTTAATCTCGCGGGGATCGGGGCAATAGTTTTCCCGTGGGAGCCGTCCAAAAATCGGCGAGTTTCTCCCACGCAGTTCCGAATCTGAGCATTTTCGATACAGGAAGCCGATTAGGAAAAGCTTCCCCACGCCGAGATGGACCCAGGGTAGAAGGCACGCGTGGATCCGGGCAACGGTGCCTCCGTGGGAGCCGTGTGCGTTTCGGCGACATTCTCCCACGCAGTTCCGAGTCTGAGCATTTCCGAGACAGGAAGCCGATTAGGAAAAGCTTACCCACGCCGAGATGGACCCAGGGTAGAAGGCCCGAGTGGATCCGTGCAACGGTGCTCCCGTGGGACCCGATACGGTGATCCCGTGGGACCCGATACGGTGCTCCAGTGGGAACCGAGTAAGAGGCTAAGATTTTCTCGGGCATTTTCGAGACAGGAAGCCGGTTAGGAAAAGCTTACCCACGCCGAGATGGACCCAGGGTAGAAGGCCCGGGTGGATCCGGGCAACGGTGCTCCCGTGGGACCCGATACGGTGCCCCGGGCACCCCTTTTGGCCAGGTTTAGAGTGTCTCGGGCATTTTCGAGACAGGAAGCCGGTTAGGAAAAGCTTACCCACGCCGAGATGGACCCAGGGTAGAAGGCCCGGGTGGATCCGGGCAACGGTGCTCCCGTGGGACCCGATACGGTGCCCCGGGGACCCCTTTTGGCCAGGTTAAGAGTGTCTCAGGCATTTTCGAGACAGGAAGCCGGTTAGTAAAAGCTTACCCACCCCCAGATGGACCCAGGGTAGAAGGCACGCGTGGATCCGGGCAACGGTGCTCCCGTGGGAGCCGTGTGCGTTTCGGCGACATTCTCCCACGCAGTTCCGAGTCTGAGCATTTTCGATACAGGATGCTATTTAGGAAAAGCTTCCCCACGCCGAGATGGACCCAGGGTAGAAGGCACGCGTGGATCCGGGCAACGGTGCCTCCGTGGGAGCCGTGTGCGTTTCGGCGACATTCTCCCACGCAGTTCCGAGTCTGAGCATTTTCGAGACAGGAAGCCGGTTAGGAAAAGCTTACCCACGCCGAGATGGACCCAGGGTAGAAGGCCCGAGTGGATCCGTGCAACGGTGCTCCCGTGGGACCCGATACGGTGATCCCGTGGGACCCGATACGGTGCTCCAGTGGGAACCGAGTAAGAGGCTAAGATTTTCTCGGGAATTTTCGAGACAGGAAGCCGGTTAGGAAAAGCTTACCCACGCCGAGATGGACCCAGGGTAGAAGGCCCGGGTGGATCCGGGCAACGGTGCTCCCGTGGGACCCGATACGGTGCCCCGGGCACCCCTTTTGGCCAGGTTTAGAGTGTCTCGGGCATTTTCGAGACAGGAAGCCGGTTAGGAAAAGCTTACCCACGCCGAGATGGACCCAGGGTAGAAGGCCCGGGTGGATCCGGGCAACGGTGCTCCCGTGGGACCCGATACGGTGCCCCGGGGACCCCTTTTGGCCAGGTTAAGAGTGTCTCAGGCATTTTCGAGACAGGAAGCCGGTTAGTAAAAGCTTACCCACCCCCAGATGGACCCAGGGTAGAAGGCACGCGTGGATCCGGGCAACGGTGCTCCCGTGGGAGCCGTGTGCGTTTCGGCGACATTCTCCCACGCAGTTCCGAGTCTGAGCATTTTCGATACAGGATGCTATTTAGGAAAAGCTTCCCCACGCCGAGATGGACCCAGGGTAGAA
>NW_028173825.1:1290000-1292500 GCF_963971535.1 Notolepis coatsorum | reverse complement strand
GGTCACGTTTTCCATTCGATCAGTGTGGGTGTCCGATGCGTTCACTGGGGCCCGGGGCTCCGCGCCCACGGGCCGGGGTGGTCGGTTTTGTCCCCGGGTCGATCCGACCGCCCTGGACCACTTTCCCATGAATGGGAGCGAAATACAACGTTTTTGACTTTTTTTATCAAAAAAAAGTTTTTTATGAAAAAATAAAAAATATAAAAAAAAAAAACTTATTAAAAAACTTTTATAAGTTTTTAAAATTTTTCGGGACCTCCATGATTTGGGGGTCTTCGTGGAAAAAATCCGATCCGACGTGAGGCTCCCGTTCGTCGGGCACGAAACCTGGGTTTTCAGCCTCCTCCAGGCCTCCGGGAGCCACCCGGAGACCTCTCTCCATACTATAGGGATGGTACCTGTCTGTGAACACCCCCCTGCGCACGACATAGCCGAGAAAGGCCGATTTTCGAGGGCCATGGGGGAGAGGCCCCCCCAGGATCGACTTTTTTTACTTTGGCCTTGTCCGGTTTTTTTTTGCGGGATTTTGCGCGCCGCGTGGGAGCAAATTCGAGACACATACCCCATAGCCAAAAGATGTCCCACGACCTCCTCTATGTCCGGGAATATTTTCACGCGTGACGGAATCACGCGCCGTGCGTGGCACGCGTTTCCGTTTCGGCGATTTTCTTGACCCCTGTCGGGTTTCTTTTTCTAAGCGTTTTCGTCCACACATATCAATTGGGAATAGTTGCGGGACGTCGAGATGTACCCACTGTAGAAATCTCGCGTGGATCCTATAATTGGTTCATTTTTTTTTTCATATTTCAAAATCACAAAAAACGGTTATTGTCGAAAAAATACCTGTTCCCCTCGTTTTCGAGGCGGGAAGTGCTTTAGGAATAGATTCCCCCCACCGAGGGGCAACCGTGGATTTAATCTCGCGGGGATCGGGGCAATAGTTTTCCCGTGGGAGCCGTCCAAAAATCGGCGAGTTTCTCCCACGCAGTTCCGAATCTGAGCATTTTCGATACAGGAAGCCGATTAGGAAAAGCTTCCCCACGCCGAGATGGACCCAGGGTAGAAGGCACGCGTGGATCCGGGCAACGGTGCCTCCGTGGGAGCCGTGTGCGTTTCGGCGACATTCTCCCACGCAGTTCCGAGTCTGAGCATTTCCGAGACAGGAAGCCGATTAGGAAAAGCTTACCCACGCCGAGATGGACCCAGGGTAGAAGGCCCGAGTGGATCCGTGCAACGGTGCTCCCGTGGGACCCGATACGGTGATCCCGTGGGACCCGATACGGTGCTCCAGTGGGAACCGAGTAAGAGGCTAAGATTTTCTCGGGCATTTTCGAGACAGGAAGCCGGTTAGGAAAAGCTTACCCACGCCGAGATGGACCCAGGGTAGAAGGCCCGGGTGGATCCGGGCAACGGTGCTCCCGTGGGACCCGATACGGTGCCCCGGGCACCCCTTTTGGCCAGGTTTAGAGTGTCTCGGGCATTTTCGAGACAGGAAGCCGGTTAGGAAAAGCTTACCCACGCCGAGATGGACCCAGGGTAGAAGGCCCGGGTGGATCCGGGCAACGGTGCTCCCGTGGGACCCGATACGGTGCCCCGGGGACCCCTTTTGGCCAGGTTAAGAGTGTCTCAGGCATTTTCGAGACAGGAAGCCGGTTAGTAAAAGCTTACCCACCCCCAGATGGACCCAGGGTAGAAGGCACGCGTGGATCCGGGCAACGGTGCTCCCGTGGGAGCCGTGTGCGTTTCGGCGACATTCTCCCACGCAGTTCCGAGTCTGAGCATTTTCGATACAGGATGCTATTTAGGAAAAGCTTCCCCACGCCGAGATGGACCCAGGGTAGAAGGCACGCGTGGATCCGGGCAACGGTGCCTCCGTGGGAGCCGTGTGCGTTTCGGCGACATTCTCCCACGCAGTTCCGAGTCTGAGCATTTTCGAGACAGGAAGCCGGTTAGGAAAAGCTTACCCACGCCGAGATGGACCCAGGCTAGAAGGCCCGAGTGGATCCGTGCAACGGTGCTCCCGTGGGACCCGATACGGTGATCCCGTGGGACCCGATACGGTGCTCCAGTGGGAACCGAGTAAGAGGCTAAGATTTTCTCGGGAATTTTCGAGACAGGAAGCCGGTTAGGAAAAGCTTACCCACGCCGAGATGGACCCAGGGTAGAAGGCCCGGGTGGATCCGGGCAACGGTGCTCCCGTGGGACCCGATACGGTGCCCCGGGCACCCCTTTTGGCCAGGTTTAGAGTGTCTCGGGCATTTTCGAGACAGGAAGCCGGTTAGGAAAAGCTTACCCACGCCGAGATGGACCCAGGGTAGAAGGCCCGGGTGGATCCGGGCAACGGTGCTCCCGTGGGACCCGATACGGTGCCCCGGGGACCCCTTTTGGCCAGGTTAAGAGTGTCTCAGGCATTTTCGAGACAGGAAGCCGGTTAGTAAAAGCTTACCCACCCCCAGATGGACCCAGGGTAGAAGGCACGCGTGGATCCGGGCAACGGTGC
>NW_028173825.1:1275000-1277500 GCF_963971535.1 Notolepis coatsorum | reverse complement strand
CCCACGCCGAGATGGACCCAGGGTAGAAGGCCCGGGTGGATCCGGGCAACGGTGCTCCCGTGGGACCCGATACGGTGCCCCGGGGACCCCTTTTGGCCAGGTTAAGAGTGTCTCAGGCATTTCCGAGACAGGAAGCCGGTTAGTAAAAGCTTACCCACCCCCAGATGGACCCAGGGTAGAAGGCACGCGTGGATCCGGGCAACGGTGCTCCCGTGGGAGCCGTGTGCGTTTCGGCGACATTCTCCCACGCAGTTCCGAGTCTGAGCATTTTCGATACAGGATGCTATTTAGGAAAAGCTTCCCCACGCCGAGATGGACCCAGGGTAGAAGGCACGCGTGGATCCGGGCAACGGTGCCTCCGTGGGAGCCGTGTGCGTTTCGGCGACATTCTCCCACGCAGTTCCGAGTCTGAGCATTTTCGAGACAGGAAGCCGGTTAGGAAAAGCTTACCCACGCCGAGATGGACCCAGGGTAGAAGGCCCGAGTGGATCCGTGCAACGGTGCTCCCGTGGGACCCGATACGGTGATCCCGTGGGACCCGATACGGTGCTCCAGTGGGAACCGAGTAAGAGGCTAAGATTTTCTCGGGAATTTTCGAGACAGGAAGCCGGTTAGGAAAAGCTTACCCACGCCGAGATGGACCCAGGGTAGAAGGCCCGGGTGGATCCGGGCAACGGTGCTCCCGTGGGACCCGATACGGTGCCCCGGGCACCCCTTTTGGCCAGGTTTAGAGTGTCTCGGGCATTTTCGAGACAGGAAGCCGGTTAGGAAAAGCTTACCCACGCCGAGATGGACCCAGGGTAGAAGGCCCGGGTGGATCCGGGCAACGGTGCTCCCGTGGGACCCGATACGGTGCCCCGGGGACCCCTTTTGGCCAGGTTAAGAGTGTCTCAGGCATTTTCGAGACAGGAAGCCGGTTAGTAAAAGCTTACCCACCCCCAGATGGACCCAGGGTAGAAGGCACGCGTGGATCCGGGCAACGGTGCTCCCGTGGGAGCCGTGTGCGTTTCGGCGACATTCTCCCACGCAGTTCCGAGTCTGAGCATTTTCGATACAGGATGCTATTTAGGAAAAGCTTCCCCACGCCGAGATGGACCCAGGGTAGAAGGCACGCGTGGATCCGGGCAACGGTGCCTCCGTGGGAGCCGTGTGCGTTTCGGCGACATTCTCCCACGCAGTTCCGAGTCTGAGCATTTTCGAGACAGGAAGCCGGTTAGGAAAAGCTTACCCACGCCGAGATGGACCCAGGGTAGAAGGCCCGAGTGGATCCGTGCAACGGTGCTCCCGTGGGACCCGATACGGTGATCCCGTGGGACCCGATACGGTGCTCCAGTGGGAACCGAGTAAGAGGCTAAGATTTTCTCGGGAATTTTCGAGACAGGAAGCCGGTTAGGAAAAGCTTACCCACGCCGAGATGGACCCAGGGTAGAAGGCCCGGGTGGATCCGGGCAACGGTGCTCCCGTGGGACCCGATACGGTGCCCCGGGCACCCCTTTTGGCCAGGTTTAGAGTGTCTCGGGCATTTTCGAGACAGGAAGCCGGTTAGGAAAAGCTTACCCACGCCGAGATGGACCCAGGGTAGAAGGCCCGGGTGGATCCGGGCAACGGTGCTCCCGTGGGACCCGATACGGTGCCCCGGGGACCCCTTTTGGCCAGGTTAAGAGTGTCTCAGGCATTTTCGAGACAGGAAGCCGGTTAGTAAAAGCTTACCCACCCCCAGATGGACCCAGGGTAGAAGGCACGCGTGGATCCGGGCAACGGTGCTCCCGTGGGAGCCGTGTGCGTTTCGGCGACATTCTCCCACGCAGTTCCGAGTCTGAGCATTTTCGATACAGGATGCTATTTAGGAAAAGCTTCCCCACGCCGAGATGGACCCAGGGTAGAAGGCACGCGTGGATCCGGGCAACGGTGCCTCCGTGGGAGCCGTGTGCGTTTCGGCGACATTCTCCCACGCAGTTCCGAGTCTGAGCATTTTCGAGACAGGAAGCCGGTTAGGAAAAGCTTACCCACGCCGAGATGGACCCAGGGTAGAAGGCCCGGGTGGATCCGGGCAACGGTGCTCCCGTGGGACCCGATACGGTGATCCCGTGGGAGCCGATACGGTGCTCCCGTGGGACCCGATTAAGAGGTTAAGATTGTCTCGGGCATTTTCGAGACAGGAAGCCGGTTAGGAAAAGCTTACTCACGCCCAGATGGACCCAGGGTAGAAGGCCCGGGTGGATCCGGGCAACGGTGCTCCCGTGGGACCCGATACGGTGCCCCGGGGACCCCTTTTGGCCAGGTTAAGAGTGTCTCGGGCATTTTCGAGACAGGAAGCCGGTTAGGAAAAGCTTACCCACGCCCAGATGGACCCAGGGTAGAAGGCCCGGGTGGATCCGGGCAACGGTGCCTCCGTGGGACCCGATACGGTGCCCCGGGGACCCCTTTTGGCCAGGTTAAGAGTGTCTCAGGCAGTCCCGCCGCTGCCCCTCGCTCTGCCGCATACATGCCCACCCGAGTG
>NW_028173825.1:1262500-1265000 GCF_963971535.1 Notolepis coatsorum | reverse complement strand
GCGTGACGGAATCACGCGCCGTGCGTGGCACGCGTTTCCGTTTCGGCGATTTTCTTGACCCCTGTCGGGTTTCTTTTTCTAAGCGTTTTCGTCCACACATATCAATTGGGAATAGTTGCGGGACGTCGAGATGTACCCACGGTAGAAATCTCGCGTGGATCCTATAATTGGTTCATTTTCTTTTTCATATTTCAAAATCACAAAAAACGGTTATTGTCGAAAAAATACCTGTTCCCCTCGTTTTCGAGGCGGGAAGTGCTTTAGGAATAGATTCCCCCCACCGAGGGGCACCCGTGGATTTAATCTCGCGGGGATCGGGGCAATAGTTTTCCCGTGGGAGCCGTCCAAAAATCGGCGAGTTTCTCCCACGCAGTTCCGAATCTGAGCATTTTCGATACAGGAAGCCGATTAGGAAAAGCTTCCCCACGCCGAGATGGACCCAGGGTAGAAGGCACGCGTGGATCCGGGCAACGGTGCCTCCGTGGGA
This sequence comes from Notolepis coatsorum, assembly GCF_963971535.1. Taxonomy (NCBI): domain Eukaryota; kingdom Metazoa; phylum Chordata; class Actinopteri; order Aulopiformes; family Paralepididae; genus Notolepis; species Notolepis coatsorum. Next base: position 1,264,513 of record NW_028173825.1, on the reverse strand, counting down.
GCCGTGTGCGTTTCGGCGACATTCTCCCACGCAGTTCCGAGTCTGAGCATTTCCGAGACAGGAAGCCGATTAGGAAAAGCTTACCCACGCCGAGATGGACCCAGGGTAGAAGGCCCGAGTGGATCCGTGCAACGGTGCTCCCGTGGGACCCGATACGGTGATCCCGTGGGACCCGATACGGTGCTCCAGTGGGAACCGAGTAAGAGGCTAAGATTTTCTCGGGCATTTTCGAGACAGGAAGCCGGTTAGGAAAAGCTTACCCACGCCGAGATGGACCCAGGGTAGAAGGCCCGGGTGGATCCGGGCAACGGTGCTCCCGTGGGACCCGATACGGTGCCCCGGGCACCCCTTTTGGCCAGGTTTAGAGTGTCTCGGGCATTTTCGAGACAGGAAGCCGGTTAGGAAAAGCTTACCCACGCCGAGATGGACCCAGGGTAGAAGGCCCGGGTGGATCCGGGCAACGGTGCTCCCGTGGGACCCGATACGGTGCCCCGGGGACCCCTTTTGGCCAGGTTAAGAGTGTCTCAGGCATTTTCGAGACAGGAAGCCGGTTAGTAAAAGCTTACCCACCCCCAGATGGACCCAGGGTAGAAGGCACGCGTGGATCCGGGCAACGGTGCTCCCGTGGGAGCCGTGTGCGTTTCGGCGACATTCTCCCACGCAGTTCCGAGTCTGAGCATTTTCGATACAGGATGCTATTTAGGAAAAGCTTCCCCACGCCGAGATGGACCCAGGGTAGAAGGCACGCGTGGATCCGGGCAACGGTGCCTCCGTGGGAGCCGTGTGCGTTTCGGCGACATTCTCCCACGCAGTTCCGAGTCTGAGCATTTTCGAGACAGGAAGCCGGTTAGGAAAAGCTTACCCACGCCGAGATGGACCCAGGGTAGAAGGCCCGAGTGGATCCGTGCAACGGTGCTCCCGTGGGACCCGATACGGTGATCCCGTGGGACCCGATACGGTGCTCCAGTGGGAACCGAGTAAGAGGCTAAGATTTTCTCGGGAATTTTCGAGACAGGAAGCCGGTTAGGAAAAGCTTACCCACGCCGAGATGGACCCAGGGTAGAAGGCCCGGGTGGATCCGGGCAACGGTGCTCCCGTGGGACCCGATACGGTGCCCCGGGCACCCCTTTTGGCCAGGTTTAGAGTGTCTCGGGCATTTTCGAGACAGGAAGCCGGTTAGGAAAAGCTTACCCACGCCGAGATGGACCCAGGGTAGAAGGCCCGGGTGGATCCGGGCAACGGTGCTCCCGTGGGACCCGATACGGTGCCCCGGGGACCCCTTTTGGCCAGGTTAAGAGTGTCTCAGGCATTTTCGAGACAGGAAGCCGGTTAGTAAAAGCTTACCCACCCCCAGATGGACCCAGGGTAGAAGGCACGCGTGGATCCGGGCAACGGTGCTCCCGTGGGAGCCGTGTGCGTTTCGGCGACATTCTCCCACGCAGTTCCGAGTCTGAGCATTTTCGATACAGGATGCTATTTAGGAAAAGCTTCCCCACGCCGAGATGGACCCAGGGTAGAAGGCACGCGTGGATCCGGGCAACGGTGCCTCCGTGGGAGCCGTGTGCGTTTCGGCGACATTCTCCCACGCAGTTCCGAGTCTGAGCATTTTCGAGACAGGAAGCCGGTTAGGAAAAGCTTACCCACGCCGAGATGGACCCAGGGTAGAAGGCCCGGGTGGATCCGGGCAACGGTGCTCCCGTGGGACCCGATACGGTGATCCCGTGGGAGCCGATACGGTGCTCCCGTGGGACCCGATTAAGAGGTTAAGATTGTCTCGGGCATTTTCGAGACAGGAAGCCGGTTAGGAAAAGCTTACTCACGCCCAGATGGACCCAGGGTAGAAGGCCCGGGTGGATCCGGGCAACGGTGCTCCCGTGGGACCCGATACGGTGCCCCGGGGACCCCTTTTGGCCAGGTTAAGAGTGTCTCGGGCATTTTCGAGACAGGAAGCCGGTTAGGAAAAGCTTACCCACGCCCAGATGGACCCAGGGTAGAAGGCCCGGGTGGATCCGG
>NW_028173825.1:1250000-1252500 GCF_963971535.1 Notolepis coatsorum | reverse complement strand
TTTTACTTTGGCCTTGTCCGGTTTTTTTTTGCGGGATTTTGCGCGCCGCGTGGGAGCAAATTCGAGACACATACCCCATAGCCAAAAGATGTCCCACGACCTCCTCTATGTCCGGGAATATTTTCACGCGTGACGGAATCACGCGCCGTGCGTGGCACCACGCAGTTCCGAATCTGAGCATTTTCGATACAGGAAGCCGATTAGGAAAAGCTTCCCCACGCCGAGATGGACCCAGGGTAGAAGGCACGCGTGGATCCGGGCAACGGTGCCTCCGTGGGAGCCGTGTGCGTTTCGGCGACATTCTCCCACGCAGTTCCGAGTCTGAGCATTTCCGAGACAGGAAGCCGATTAGGAAAAGCTTACCCACGCCGAGATGGACCCAGGGTAGAAGGCCCGAGTGGATCCGTGCAACGGTGCTCCCGTGGGACCCGATACGGTGATCCCGTGGGACCCGATACGGTGCTCCAGTGGGAACCGAGTAAGAGGCTAAGATTTTCTCGGGCATTTTCGAGACAGGAAGCCGGTTAGGAAAAGCTTACCCACGCCGAGATGGACCCAGGGTAGAAGGCCCGGGTGGATCCGGGCAACGGTGCTCCCGTGGGACCCGATACGGTGCCCCGGGCACCCCTTTTGGCCAGGTTTAGAGTGTCTCGGGCATTTTCGAGACAGGAAGCCGGTTAGGAAAAGCTTACCCACGCCGAGATGGACCCAGGGTAGAAGGCCCGGGTGGATCCGGGCAACGGTGCTCCCGTGGGACCCGATACGGTGCCCCGGGGACCCCTTTTGGCCAGGTTAAGAGTGTCTCAGGCATTTTCGAGACAGGAAGCCGGTTAGTAAAAGCTTACCCACCCCCAGATGGACCCAGGGTAGAAGGCACGCGTGGATCCGGGCAACGGTGCTCCCGTGGGAGCCGTGTGCGTTTCGGCGACATTCTCCCACGCAGTTCCGAGTCTGAGCATTTTCGATACAGGATGCTATTTAGGAAAAGCTTCCCCACGCCGAGATGGACCCAGGGTAGAAGGCACGCGTGGATCCGGGCAACGGTGCCTCCGTGGGAGCCGTGTGCGTTTCGGCGACATTCTCCCACGCAGTTCCGAGTCTGAGCATTTTCGAGACAGGAAGCCGGTTAGGAAAAGCTTACCCACGCCGAGATGGACCCAGGGTAGAAGGCCCGAGTGGATCCGTGCAACGGTGCTCCCGTGGGACCCGATACGGTGATCCCGTGGGACCCGATACGGTGCTCCAGTGGGAACCGAGTAAGAGGCTAAGATTTTCTCGGGAATTTTCGAGACAGGAAGCCGGTTAGGAAAAGCTTACCCTGCCGTCCACCGAATTCTGCTCCATGGCTTCTAAACCTTTCACCGGCCCTTTGCCGTCCACTGAATTCTGCTCCATGGCTTCTAAACCTTTCACCGGCCCTCTGCCGTCCACCGAATTCTGCTCCATGGCTTCTAAACCTTTCACCGGTCCTCTGCCGTCCACCGAATTCTGCTCCATGGCTTCTAAACCTTTCACCGGCCCTCTGCCGTCCACCGAATTCTGCTCCATGGCTTCTAAACCTTTCACCGGCCCTCTGCCGTCCACCGAATTCTGCTCCATGGCTTCTAAACCTTTCACCGGCCCTCTGCCGTCCACCGAATTCTGCTCCATGGCTTCTAAACCTTTCCAGTTTTTTCCAGTTCTTTCCACTTTTTTCCACTTTTTTCCACTTTTATCCAGTTTTATGGTGGAAAAAGGTGGGAAAAGGTGGAAAAACGTGGAAGAAATTGGAAAAAGTGGAAAAAGTGGAAAAATGTGGGAAAATGTGGGGAAAAGGTGGGGAAAAAAGTGGAAAAAGGAGTGGAAAAAAGTGGAAAAAAGTGGATAAAACTGGATAAAACTCAACTCAACTCATCAACTCATCAACTCAACTCATCAACTCATCAACTCAACTCATCAACTCAACTCCTCAACTCACGGCCCTCTGCCGTCCACCGAATTCTGCTCCATGGCTTCTAAACCTTTCACCGGCCCTCTGCCGTCCACCGAATTCTGCTCCATGGCTTCTAAACCTTTCACCGGCCCTCTGCCGTCCACCGAATTCTGCTCCATGGCTTCTAAACCTTTCACCGGCCCTCTGCCGTCCACCGAATTCTGCTCCATGGCTTCTAAACCTTTCACCGGCCCTCTGCCGTCCACCGAATTCTGCTCCATGGCTTCTAAACCTTTCACCGGCCCTCTGCCGTCCACCGAATTCTGTTCCATGGCTTCTAAACCTTTCACCGGCCCTCTGCCGTCCACCGAATTCTGCTCCATGGCTTCTAAACCTTTCACCGGCCCTCTGCCGTCCACCGAATTCTGCTCCATGGCTTCTAAACCTTTCACCGGCCCTCTGCCGTCCACCGAATTCTGCTCCATGGCTTCTAAACCTTTCACCGGCCGTCTGCCGTCCACCGAATTCTGCTCCATGGCTTCTAAACTTTTCACCGGCCCTCTGCCGTCCACAGAATTCTGCTCCATG